>NW_027281404.1:37500-171312 GCF_046629955.1 Centroberyx affinis
ACCCATTGTTCAAGGTGCTCAATTAAGATAGCATGATCTACAGTGTCAAAAGCTGCACTCAGGTCTAGAAGGATTAAGACTGAGCATTCTCCTGCATCTGCTGTGAGAAGGAGGTCATTTGCTACTTTGACCAGGGCTGTTTCTGTGCTGTGTAATGCTCTAAAACCTGACTGGAATTTTTCAAAAATATTATTATGGTTCAGATAAGATAAAAACAGTTTTTTCTAAAACTTTTGATAAAAAAGGCAGTTTAGAAATGGGTATAAAATTGGTAGGATCAGACGCATCAAGGTTAGGCTTTTTAAGAAGAGGCTGAACCACTGAATGCTTAAAACTAGAAGGAAAGGTTCCTGTGGCCAGGGAGCTGTTGACAATAGACAGAATACTAGGACCTACTGTGTCAAAGACATCTTTGAGAAATTTTGTTGGAACAACATCAGAACAGCAAGTAGAGGACCTCATTTGGGAGACAATATCCTTTAAAAACAATAAAGAAATTGGTTGAAAACAATTTAAAACAGCTGAATTTTCCAACAAAACAGATGAGTCCCTGTCAGCAGGTGAAATCTGACATCTTATATTTTCAACCTTCTGAGTAAAAAAAACTAAAAATTCCTCACACTTCTCTGGGGAGGCTTCAAGGCTGTGGCTGGGGGAGGGGCTAATGACAGAATCTATGGCTTGGAACAGAACCTTAGAGTTATGACAGTTTTTAGATATAAGGTCTGAGAAAAAAGCAGCTCTTGCATCCTTAACCATTTTCTGATATGTGAGCATTCGATTTCTCAAGATATCATGGAAGATCTGTATTTTATTAGCCTTCCATTTTTGCTCAGCTTTTCTACATTCTCTTAGAGAGGCCCGAGTTGTATCATTGAGCCACGGAAGAGCTTGAGGTTTTGACTTCCTGTTTTTGAGAGGAGCAATGGAATCCAGTACTGCCAAACAGGTTTGATTAAAGTGAGTAACTAGCTCATCAGTGTGACTGTGGGAAGTCATGACAGATATATCACTGTGAGTTGCCAGGAAAGCCTCAGAGAATCTGGTTGCAGAGGTTGCATTAAAAATGCGAGAGCTGAGGGGAGAGGATGGCTTTGAGGTAGATGGAAATAGTGGAACATCAGACACACACATATCCTTTATCTCAAGATTATTTAGAGGCAAGCCAGATGATAGTACAAGGTCAAGAGTATGACCCTTTACATGAGTAGGCTCAGTAACAAATTGAATAAGGTTAAAAGACTCAATAAGCTGCATAAAATCAGTGACAAGTGCATGTGATGGGCAACACACATGGATGTTAAAATCACCAAGTATTAAAATTCTGTCGTATTTAGGCACAATGAGAGACAGAAGGTCAGACAATTCCTGGATGAAATCTTGGTTCAGTTTAGGGGGTCTGTAGACTAGGACACATAACAAGGGAGCCTTACCATTTACTAGGAAACTCAGTGATTCAAAAGTGTGAAAAGTGCCATTACAGATGGGGGAACATTTTATATGATTTTTGTGAATAACAGCTACCCCACCACCACGACCAGATAGCCTGGGTTGATGGAAATGAATAAAACCAGGGGGCGTAGCTTCAATCAATGGAGTGAAATCACCTAGACTCAACCAAGTTTCAGTAATCATAAAAAACTCTAGACTTGTTAGAGAGAGATCTAACATTCAAAAGTCCAAACCTGACAGCTAGGTCGGAGGTGGGAGTGTAAGATCTCTTCTTATCTGAGAGTGACGTGCAGACAATTGATAAAAGATTCTGAGAGTTGACGCCTCTGGAACTGATCCACGGCTTCACTATATTAAGTCTTCCTTCCGATCCTAGCCACCGGTGGTGAAGAAGCAGCAGTGCCAGCAGGTGCCGTTGCCAGGGAGGGGTCCGGGTCCGGGTCCGGGTCAGGTGGGATCGTGACCGCAGCGGCATCAGCCCGGTGAACCGGAGCCTCATCGGACAGAATCGCATAGCGGTTCGACAGGTTTAAGCGAGGTGGTGGGGCAGCCCTGACCGGGTCTCTCTTTCCGCCGCGGATCACCACCTCTGCCCAGGACGACTGATGGCTGGGTGTTGAGCAGGAGGAAGGTCGTGGACAGGTGGAAGGTCGTGGACAGGTGGAAGGTCGTGGACAGGTGGAAGGTCGTGGACAGGTGGAAGGGTCCCACAGGACTGTGTCGTGGACGGCTGAGCTGAGCGTAGCAATCTGTTTAGACTGCCCAGAAGCCACGTCCATAAAGCTGGACAGAAGTGAGTCTTTCTTCTGTAATTCATCAGATAGCCGTCGAATGTCTTCCTTGAGGTTAGTAATATTCCTGTTTGCTTTCTGAAGCAGTCTTCACAGGGCATAGTTGAAGTTCACTTTGTTCAGCTTGGCCACAGGCTAAAGGCGAGCCTAGCCAAGCAAATAGCCGGGGCGGCTTGGCTATCGAGCTGGCAGAAGATAGTCCAATAAAATGAAAACCCAGCTGGGAAATCTCGTAAAACCAATGGAGCTGTGATAAAATAGTGTAAAAATAAATAAGTAAATAAATAAAGTGAATAAAATCGATTTCGATGGGTTAAAACGTAGAGCCGGCTGACGGAGAAGTGGGTTGGATTGAGAGTGTTTTTGGTTCATGACACCACACACACAGCTTTGAATGGACAGAAAGACACAAAATAAAACTCTGGACAGTGGAGGATATGGAGCTTTAAGTTTTTATACTTCTGTGTTGATGTGTAGCATGTTGCCGAAATCCTGAACACAGGGAGGCAGTGTTAAAAAAAACTATATCACACCAAAACGAAACATAGAAAAAGAGAGGAACAGGAAGGAGATGTGGCGACAATCACCGGTAAAAACAAACATGGCACTACAGCAATGCAGCCGGATGATCGGGATGTTGGAGCAGCTGATCGCACCTATGATCGACCAATCAGAGTGACGATCTGCTCATACGATCTGATTAAAGTCTGACAGAATTCTGTTTATTTCTGAGACTCAGATCTTTCCAGCGATGCCATTGGCTGCTAGAATGTAAACAACAATTTAAAAATGTCGTTACAAAGTGACAATAATATAATTTGGATGGAGAGCTTGTGAAACTGTGATGGTCAAGAGTCTCATTAGTGATTACTACAGCAGAATAACATGGAGCTGATATCACCATTCATGTTCCTGACAGCAGAATAACATGGAGCTGATATCACCATTCATGTTCCTGACAGCAGAATAACATGGAGCTGATATCACCATTCATGTTCCTGACAGCAGAATAACATGGAGCTCATATCACCATTCATGTTCCTGACACAACAGACAGACTGACACATTTCATATTGTGATATATTGAATTTTGATATATCATCCCATTCCAAGCCATGATGCACAAAGTGGGAATTGTGGAGGCGGAGCTTCCTGCACAGATGTCAGGGATTGGCTGGTGGATGTCAGTTAAAAAGTTAACGGGGTTGAATACTTTTTAATGGCGTTAATGGGTACACAGGGAATTGAACTCCCAACCCTGGCAGTGTTAGTGCCTTGCTCTGCCTTGGAGACACACACAGTAGACCCATAGACAATGAATCAACACACACCACCGGTCACCAGTCTGGCTCCTGACTGAATGTTCTGTTTCATTTTCTTAAAGCCATTAGCTTCTGCTGAAATGCTTGAAAAGAGTTTCTTAGACAAATATAAATAGTGAAGTTGATCCTATGTATGAATTTCTTTCCAAAGCCTTTGCCTTTCCATCAAGGCAAAGAATCTAAAATCTAAAATAGTTTGGATTTGGTCACTGCATAATATTATTTGTGTTATTTATGTCTTTGCTATTATTCTAAAATTTGGAAACTAGTAAAAATAAAGAAAAATGTGTGTGTCCAAACTTTTTTCCTGGTGGTGTCGTCCCTGCAGACATCAACACCTTTGCTTTCACTCATTATGTTATTGCATGGTGTTCCATCAAAACCGTAAAAACAGCAAAACTGTAAAAAGTAACTCAGAAAACAGCAGAAAAGAGCTGGAACCTCCCAGCAGAAAACAGTATTCAGTCTCACTCACTGTGAACAGGAGGCTGCTCCGTCTGTTTCCTCCGACTCTCTGCTGCTCAGCTTCTGCCTTCTGCTCACCTTCCCTCCAGTCTGAGATCACTGCTGCTCTCTCTCTCCCTCCCTCTCTCTCTCTCTCTCTGTCTCTCTCTCTCTCTCTGTCTCTCTCTCTCTCTCTCTCTCTCTCTCTCTCTCTCTCTCTCTCTCTCGCTTCAAGGGGGTTGGCCTATAGTTGTGGAATTTGAACACTCGTGTTGAAAAGTGAAAGCAAGAATCCCTCGAAGTATTCAGACCTCTCTCTCTCTCTCTCTCTCTCCTCTCTCTCTCTCTTTCTCTGTGTGTGTGTGTGTGTGTGTGTGTGGTACAGCCTGAATACAAACAGATTAAAGAAGGATTTTCCTTTTTCTTTCCTTTTGTGTTGGTTTTTGACAAGAAAATCTCAGTTTAATTTGTTTTTAATTCAGGCTGCAATGGTTGAATAGTTTCTGAAAGCTCTGTTCATGTTCATGTGGGGAAAAGAAAAACCTGTTGTCTGTTACAGATGGATATTATGGGATATAAAGATGGATAATGGGAATATTTGTCACATCTATTGTCGAGACAGTTTGGCTCTGATGCTGTTGGTGCTATTAGTTGATTGTTAAAGCTCCATATTCTCCACTTCCAGAGTTTTATTTTACGTCTTGAGGTCCATTCAAAGCTGTGTGTGTGGTGTCATGAACCAAAAACACTCTCAATCCATTTTGACACGTTCATTTTCCAGAACAGGCTGATTCTGTCGCCGTGTCTTTAAGGCTCATTAATATTAACGATCCCTCCGTTCCGATCGGCTAACCGTTTCCAGAGTGAAACGTGAGACTCCGCGGCCCGGCAGCTACAGGTAGGGAAAACTCTCCGGTAATAAACAACGACAACCGCTCAACCGCTTTGAAAAAAACACTTTGTTAGTCTGTTATTTCTTACAAAAATGATAATGAGCGAACCTTTGTGACGTCACAAAGTTACGGAAGTCCAAACGGCTCGTTTAGAGGCTCGCTGCACTAATATGGATTGTGTGGATTTAGTTTTGATACTTTCACCATGTTTAGATAGACCATCCAACTCCTTTATCATCACAGAGGAAGAGGGGAGTCCTGCTTTACATGATGTGGGACCTTTAAGTTTTACTCGCTGTGGATAAGAGCGTCAGCTAAATGTCTAAAATGTAAAACCTGATGTGAAGCAGCTGGTTGGAGGAGCGCAGACAGAGAACTTCCTTCAGTCAGTCGGACTTTAAATCTCAGCAGGTTGGATCTTCACACTGAGCAGCAGCATCAATAAGTCGCTGAAGTCAAATTCCTCTCAGAGCGTCCAGGAAACCTGATGAGTCTGAACCCTCCACCTTCATCGCTCATCAATCAGATTCCTTGTTTCCTTACTGATGTGATTTCATTCTACGAACAGCAGTTCTGCCCGGCAACAGCCGCATGGTGGAGAAGTTGATTCCAGCCGTTCAAAGCTTCCCAGTTCTCTATAACTTTTATCTGAAGGACGAGAGGAAGAAACATCTCAGAAAAGAAGCTTGAAAAACAGCTGATGCATCGTTCAGTCAATGAGAAGCTGGAAAGTTATTTCATTCACTTTGTTTCTGTTGATTTCATTCTATTAAGGAGGAGGAAGGAAGGAGATAGAGGAGGAAAGAGGGAGGTAGAGGAGGAATGAAGGAGTTAGAGGAGGAAAGAAGGAAGTAGAGGAGGAATGAAGGAGTTAGAGGAGGAATGAAGGAGGTAGAGGAAAGAAGGAGGTAGAGGAGGAAAGAGGGAGGTAGAGGAGGAAAGAAGGAGATAGAGCAGGAACCAAGGAGGTAGAGGAGAACAAGGAGGTAGAGGAGCAAAGAAGGAGGTAGAGGAGGAACGAAGGAGGTAGAGGAGGAAAGAAGGAGGTAGAGGAGGAATGAAGGAGGTAGGAGGAAAGAAGGAGTTAGAGGAGGAAAGATGGAGGTAGAGGAGGAACGAAGGAGCTAGAGGAGGAAAGAAGGAGGTAGATGAGGAAAGAAGGAGGTAGAGCAGGAACGAAGGAGGTAGAGGAGGAACGAAGGAGGTAGAGGAGAAAGAAGGAGGTAGAGCAGGAACGAAGGAGGTAGAGGAGGAACGAAGGAGGTAGAGGAGGAACGAAGGAGGTAGAGGAGGGAAGGAGGAAGTAGTGAAGGAAAGGAGATAGTGGAGGAAAGGAGGAGGTAGTGAAGGAAAGAAGGATGTAGTGGAGGAAAGGAGGAGGTAGTGGAGGAAAGGAGGAGGTAGTGAAGGAAAGAAGGATGTAGTGAAGGAAAGGAGATAGTGGAGGAAAGGAGGAGGTAGTGAAGGAAAGAAGGACGTAGTGGAGGAAAGAAGGACAGAGTGGAGGAAAGGAGGAGGTAGTGAAGGAAAGAAGGACGTAGTGGAGGAAAGAGACGTAGTGGAGGAAAGAAGGACATAGTGGAGGATAGGAGGAGGTAGAGGAGGAAAGGAGGAGGTAGAGGAGGAAAGGAGGAGGTAGAGGAGGAAAGGAGGTAGTAATTGCAGTAACACTTAGCCTCCAGCAGATGGAGACAAAGGAAAGGAAAAGCTAATCAATACTCTTCCATACTCCTCACTTCTCTCTCACACAGTCTACATTTACAATATAATAAATGCATTATGCAGCTGACTATTGAATCATGCATTTATACAAACCCCACGTTAGTTTATATCTTTTATTGTTTTACGTGTCTCTTTGTGTTACTTTTATGTTTATATTCTATTTTTCTGCATATTCTACCTTTTCTTCCCTGCAGTTTATCACTATCTGCTGCAGCGGCGGCCCAGCTTCCCCACTGAGATCAATACAGTTTCATCTCATCTCATTCTATCTGATTCTAAATCTAATTGAACATCTCTAGGTTTTGTAGATCTAAGTTTATCACATGACCATGAGCAGCTTCACACACACACATACACGGATATAAACACAGACACATGCACTCACACCAGGCATGTATCTCAATACTTTTTGTATGTGGCTATTACAACTTCGATAGTTTGTCTAGTTTGGATCATGATTTTAACTTTTATGTCAGCAAATCAAAATGAGAAATCCCCCATATGAAAGTGTGACACCCGCTCTGACAAAATGATTGATGGCATGACAATACTTGCACTCTTTATAAATGACTTTAATTCTAATTATTTTCTATTCTTATTCTTATTTACTTATTTTGATTTTGTATTTTATGTCTAAAAATAAGTCTTGAAAGTGTGTCTCTTACTGTGTCAGTGTCTGCACTATGTTTTTATGTTTTTATGTTGCACCAGAGAGACTGGCGAACAAGACTTCTTATTATACTGGACTGGTATAATGACAGTAAAGTGAATTGAATTGAACTGAATTAAAACTCAGTGTGGTTGAACTTATTTAGTATCTTGAGCCTTTTACTGTACAGAGGAGGAACATAGAGTTGAAGGAACACAAACCTCCAACGCTGAAGTCTCCAGCTTCAAAGCTGCAGCTGTTACAGTTTATGTTTGATTTTCCCACAGAATATCCCACAATGCAAAGCTGTTTAGGAGCTGACTTGGAAGTCGTGGATGTCAGACTTTCCCACCAGACAGACAGACACACAGAGGTGAAAACAGTGAACAGTGAAAAAATGACCCACTTAAGTATTAATACAAAACATGTTAAAAACACAGTTTCAATATATTCCAGTAGGTAATGGTGATTATCAGTGTTTTTTAAATATCAAGCAATATAAACTTTTTTTTTTTTTTTTTTTTTTTTGCAAAATTGTCGAATCCTCCTCATCTGCCTCTGTTTCACCACAGCTTCCCATGTGGTGCTGCTGTGGTAAAGTGGTGATGAGTTCACTGACTGACTCATGCCTTGTTTTCTGTAATGATGAGTCTTAGAATACTGTGTGTGTGTGTGTGTGTGTGTGTGTGTGTGTATGTGTGTGTGTGTGTGTGTGTGTGTATACAGTAGCATTAAAACAGAGTCATGACACAGAAAGCAGAGTGACTGTTTGGCTCTGACTCGTTTCCCGGGTGCCGGACGGGACAAATAAACACGAGACTTTAATGACGAACACATGTAGATCAGACTGGTTATTACATTCTTACGTTTCTAAACAGACAGAATGCTTTTTAGAACATGTATCACTGGTGCCTACAACACACAAGTTGAGTGACTCATAACTCATAAAACTTTTCATTAACTTTTTAGTCTATTTATTAGTTTCAACAAGTTAGCACCAAGCAGTCCTCCCTTTACACAACAGCAGAACTTTGTTATTTACGTCAACTCACACAAGTCTGGGGCAACATCAACCGTTTTATTAATTCATTTGAAATAATTTAATAACATGATATTTTCAGATATGTAACTATCAGCGGCCTACATGATGACATCACTGTTGACAGGTGATACAGTGACACATGCATGATGGGAATCTGTAAACCAGATTTGGTGGTGGATGGAGCTGCGTTCAGCATCAGTAAAAGGAAAAATGACTTTCTGTGACAACAGTGTCCTTTGAAACACATTTTAACACTCTGTGTTGTTAACAGTTTCTGTAAATATGAAATGCAAATGATTGTATGTCTGTCAGAACTTTAGATACAGACTCTCCATTCAAACAGACAGGAGCCTTGTCTTGTTACTAAGATAAAGCCGAGTGAATCCACTTTCCTCACAGGGACGTCAGAGGGTTTACTGATGCCTGGGTCCAGACCTTTGACTCCGCCCACTCCACCAGTTGACTGATTCTGGTCTGGCATCGTGACATGAAACAGCGGTTTCTCGGTTGAAAAATGTACCTTTTTACACCCAATAAATAAATCAATAAATCAATCAAAGACAGTACAGTGGAGTGTGACAGGAACAATAGGAGAGACTGACAGGCAACAAAGGCTGTGCATCAGATTCAAACCCTTGAATTTTAAAGTACATGACATGCACAGTATCCAGCTGAGCCACCAGAACGCTCCTCCTCCTCCTCCTCCTCCTCCTCCTCCTCCTCCTCCTGTCTCCATATATGTCTCCATATATCTGAAGAAACCTCCATGTTCTGCAGCTGTCAGCTCTGACTGGAGATCTTGTTGTTTTTCTTCTTCTTCTTCTTCTTCCTGCTGAAGACCTGCAGGACTTTGCTGCGGATCTCCTTGGTGTTGATGCCGTAGATGAGCGGGTTCAGGATGGGCGGGAAGACCAGGATGGAAACGCCGACCGACCTGCAGCAGAGCCACAGACCGCAGTTTGGACCAAAGTGTTCACAACAGAAAGTTTAGTTTATTCTCTGCTGTTTGCAGAGTTAGATATTAATTTAAGAAAAGGATTTAAGCTGCTTGTTGTATTTTCCTCTATCTAATCTATTTGTTCTTTTCTTACATACCGTGTTTCCTCTAATATTGGCCCGGGCCTTTATTTCCCTCAGCTGCAGAGGGCCTTTATTGGAAGCAGGCTTATATTAGAGACAGGCCTTTATTTCTAATTCCCTCTGTTTGATAAGTATATTTGCTCATATTTTAGTACGAAGCCTCCTTGTTTTCTGATCTGCTTCTGTTGAGGTTCGTTAGGTATCCGTTTTTTTGTTACCGCGACGCATTACCGATAATTACGGTAATCGACGACAGCACGCACCCGGAAACTTCCGCCGGCCGAGCCGTCTTGTGGCACACTGCCATCTTGTGGCACTTGTACGTTACTACAAACTACAGTTACATTATATAACAGGCAGCAGGAGTTTACCGGTATCCACGGCCTGTATTTGGGGCCGGCCTTTATTTGTTCGTGTCGACCACAGCCCCGGACATTATCAGAGACCCGGCTTTTAACTGACTACCGGCCACTATTAGAGGAAATACGGTATATTGTGTTCAGCAGTGACCCAGTTTTCCCACGGGGATGATTCAAGGTTTGGCTAATCTAGGCGCCTAGGGAGACTATCCCACAATCACAAGATTACAGGTTTCGGGTTTGCACAACAACCAGTTTGTCCACACTTGTCTAAGTCTCCTTGAGCAAAACACTGAAGCAAGCGAGGGAGCTTGAGTTTCTTCATTCATTCATTTTCTGTTACCTGCTTCTGTGACAGGTGGGGAGACAGGCCGGTCTGGTCTAACACAGACAGACAGACAGACAGACAGACAGACAGAGAGACAGACAGACAGACAGACAGGCAGAGAGGCAGGCAGACAGGCAGACAGAGAGACAGACAGACAGACAGACAGACAGACAGAGAGACAGACAGACAGACAGACAGACAGACACACAGACAGACAGAGAGACAGACAGACAGACAGAGAGACAGACAGACAGACAGACAGACAGAGAGACAGACAGACAGACAGACAGACAGACACACAGACAGACAGAGAGACAGACAGACAGACAGAGAGACAGACAGACAGACAGAGAGACAGACAGACAGACAGACAGACAGACAGACAGACAGACAGACAGACAGACAGACACACAGACAGACAGAGAGACAGACAGACAGACAGAGAGACAGACAGACAGACAGACAGACAGACAGAGAGACAGACAGACAGACAGACAGTGTTAGAGTGTTGAAGGAAACCCAGGAGCATGCAAAACAAACACAGAAAAGCTGGGAACCAAACCCTGGTTTTGTCAGATCCTGAGCCGCTGTGGTGCCTGATGTAGTTTTAAGCAGCTTGGAGCTTTAGTTCTACAAACATTTCTCAGAGGCAGAAATATCTCATTGGTTGAGTTAAACCTCAGTGGGCGGAGCCAAAGTACCACAGTATTTTGGAGTGCAAGTTAGCTAACTGGCACGCTGGAAATGCCAAAGAGATCATCAGACTTCTTTGGATTAGTCAAGCAAATTTACGTACATCGGCATCAACCGTACTAATTTGTTGCCAAATGCCATGGTCCGGAAAAGTAGCTAGATTTGATGCTAGTCACTTTTGAGAGTTGAAGTCCCCCGTGGCGTCTGAAACATCGCGACATCTAGTCACAAAGTCACCAAGTTGGCAAGAGTGTCTCCAACCCTGCATGCAAGTGGTCGGATTTACAGTCCGACCAGGAAGTGCCACATGAACACCTGACTCTGTCGGATGAAGTCAGAGAAATCAGGATTGTAGCTACAGCTCGAATCGGCCGAGTTGTGATGTCATCGCTCTTTCCAACATGGCTGAAGAGCGCAGAGTCGTACGTGAACTGAAGAAATTTCATACAATAAAGCTGAAAATGAACCACAAGTACAAATTTAACAGACATATTCCTTGATAACTATAGTGCGACAGCATTCAATTTCCTGTGGTGTTTACATTCATAATCCACTCAAATAGCCGAACATGCTTGCTAGCTAGGCTATCGCTAGCTCGCTTGCTAACGTTAGCCCAGAATGCTGGCAATGTGTGGAAACAGTTGAGGAAACGTTCTTCAGTTTTCCGACCATAAAAGACGAGAACGCAAACTACTCAGATGGGCGAATTGTGACGTATAGAGAGCCTAAGCCCCTCCCCTTCCTCTGTCCCCCATGGGACCTTATTTCGGAAAAAATCTGTACGGTAGTCAACGGCGAGAGACAAATAATTGTTTGATCCTGTTTGAATTGTGCCATGAATTACACATATGATGTTTTGTCAATTTAAAAGATAATTTTGCAAGTGAAGAAAGTGTCAGTTTGTGGTAAAACAGTAAAGTAAGGTTTAGTTTAATGTTTCAGGCTCAGTGAACTACATCTCTGTCTCACCGACACCAACATGAAGGAAACATAGGAAACACACAGCATGGCGTTAACGTTAGCCCCCACTGTACTGAAACTATCCTGAAGCAGTTTAAATCCGTTCTTCCTGTCTACCTTCCAGGTTGTGTTTAATACTCCTGCTGTCTGAGAGGGACTGAGCTTCAGGCTCTGGGCAGCTTGTGGAGAGAGAAAGTTATGATGTCACTTACGCCACTTTTGGGTGTGTCGTCTTTCTGATTATGTATTTTCACAGTCTGATACTTCAACAGTTTTACCACGAACTGAGACTTTCTTGACTTGCAACATTATCTTTTAAATTGACAAAACATCATATGTGTAATTCATGGCACAATTCAAACGGGATCAAACAATTATTTGTCTCTAACCGTAGACTACCGTACAGATTTTTTTCCGAAATAAGGTCCCATGGGGGACAGAGGAAGGGGAGGGGCTTAGGCTCTCTATTCTCGAGAAAAGCACGACCCGACACGACAGGGTGGCAGGGTGACTCCTCGTCTTTTTCACCGGGCTTCAGTCTAACGTTACTTAGCCAGATTCTGGGTCTTTGGCTCCGCCCACTGAGGTTTAACTCGACCAATGAGATCAGATCCAGAGCGGCTCTGTCTGTAGATCTGAAATGTGCTTCTTCCTGTCTGGAGTCTGACCTGCGCAGGAAGGGCGACACGGAGAGGCGATGGGAGAGAACGGAGAACAGAGTGGTGAGTTCAAACACCACAAACACAACCAGGTGAGTTCCACAGGTACGCAGGGCCTTGGACCGAGCATCCGCCTGCCTGGAGGAGGAGGAGGAGGAGGAGAGGAGAGGAGAAGGAAGAGGAGGAGGAGGAGGAGAGGAGAGAAGGAAGAGGAGAGGAGGAGGAGGAGGAGAGGAGGAGGAGAGGAGGAAGAGGAGAGGAGAGGAGAGGAGAGGAGATGAGAGGAGAGGGGATGAGAAGGAAGAGGAGGAGGAGGAGGAGAGGAGAGAAGGAGGAGAGGAGGAGGAGGAGAGAGGGGAAGAGAGGAGAGGAGACAAAGTAATCCAAGAGTAACAAAGTAATCAGATTCCTGAGCTGTCTCCACTTGATGCTTCATTTGTGTCTTGTGTGCAGTGTGTGCCAGCCTGCCTCTGCCTCCTCTGCCTCCTCTGCCTCTGCCTCCTCTGCCTCCTCTGCCTCTGCCGCCTCTGCCTCCTCTGCCTCCTCTGCCTCCTCTGCCTCTGCCTCTGCCTCCTCTGGCTCTGCCTCTTCTTCTGCCTCTGCCTCTTCCTCTTCCTCTGCCTCTGCCTCCTCTGCCTCCTCTGCCTCCTCTGCCTCCTCTGCCTCCTCTGCCTCCTCTGCCTCCTCTGCCTCTGCCTCCTCTGGCTCTGCCTCTTCTTCTGCCTCTGCTTCTTCCTCTTCCTCTGCCTCTGCCTCCTCTGCCTCTGCCTCTGCCTCCTCTGGCTCTGCCTCTTCCTCTGCCTCTGCCTCCTCTGCCTCCGCCTCCTCTGCCTCTGCCTCTGCCTCTGCCTCTGCCTCCTCTGCCTCTGCCTCCTCTGCCTCTGCCTCTGCCTCCGCCTCCTCTGCCTCTGCCTCTGCCTCTGCCTCTTCCTCCTCTGCCTCTGCCTCCTCTGCCTCTGCCTCTGCCTCCGCCTCCTCTGCCTCTGCCTCTGCCTCTGCCTCTGCCTCTGCCTCTGCCTCCTCTGCCTCCTCTGCCTCACCTGCCTCCTCTGCCTCACCTGTGCACCAGGCAGGTGAGCAGGATGTGTCCGTAGGTGAAGAGCACGCCGAGCGCCGACAGGCCCTGCAGCAGCACGGTGATCACCAGGCCGAACGCGTTGTTGGCCGAGGTGTCGCCGCAGGACAGCTTCATCAGGGACGGGTTGTTGCAGTAGAGGTCGGCCAGGCGGCGGCGGCACAGCCTGAAGCGCGTCAGCATGAGGAAGAGCGTCCCGACCGTCAGCAGGTCCGTCAGCCACACCGCCGCCACCAGCCGCCGCAGGTTGGCGGCGGTCATCAGGGCGTGGTACCGCAGGGGGCGGCAGATCGCCAGGTAGCGGTCGAACGCCATGACAGTCAGGATGACCAGAGAGCCTCCGCAGTACAGGTGCACCTGCAGCACCAAGAGGGGGGAAGGATAATCATAAAGACTAGAATTTATAACCTCCTCCCCCTCCTCTCCCCTGCTCTCCTCCTCTCCTTGTCTCCTCTCCTCTCATCTCCTCCTCTCCTCTCCTTGTCTCCTCTCATCTCTCCTCTCCTCTCCTCTCCTCTCCTTGTCTCCTCTCCTCCTTTCCTCTCCTCTCCTCTCCTCCTTGTCTCCTCTCCTCTCTCCTCTCCTCCTCTCCTCTCCTTGTCTCCTCTCCTCCTCTCCTCTCCTCTCTCCTCTTCTCCTCTCTCCTCTCCTCTCCTCTCCTCCTCTCCTCCTCTCCTCTCCTGTCCTCTCCTTGTCTCCTCTCCTCTCCTCTCCTTGTCTCCTCTCCTCTCCTCGTCTCCTCTCGTCTCCTCTCCTCTCTCCTCCTCTCCTCTCCTCTCCTCTCCTCTCCTCTCCTTGTCTCCTCTCCTTGTCTCCTCTCCTCCTCTCCTTGTCTCCTCTCCCCCTCTCCTTGTCTCCTCTCCTCTCCTCCTCTCCTCTCTCCTCTCCTCTCCTTGTCTCCTCTCCTCTCCTCTCTCCTCTCCTTGTCTCCTCTCCTCTCCTCTCCTCCTCTCCTCTCCTTTCCTTGTCTCCTCTCCTCTCCTCTCCTCTCCTCTCCTCTCCTCTCCTCCTCTCTTCCTCTCCTCCCCTTCTCTCCTCCTCTCCTCTCCTCTCCTCTCCTCTCCTCTCTCCTCCTCTCCTCTCCTCTCCTCCATGGTGGGACACACAAACACATAAACCTCTCTCCAGTCATAGCAGTGGGATGACTGGTGTCAGCAGAAGACCCACTGAGCGAGGTGCAGACATGAAGCTTTTAGAATACTTCCACTTGATATATAAAGGACCAACGAGCCTCTTTCCCCCCAGAAAAAGAGGGAAAAGAAAACGACTCCAAAACAAAAACAAGCCGTCCGTCTCTCCAAACACACATTCAAGTGGCACGTTCTTCTCTTTTCTTTTCTTTTTCTGCTTTATTTATCCCACCAGACGTTTACGGCCGCATGGCCTCCGTCAGGCTGAAACAGAGGAAATGGAGTCACTGCTGTTTTTTTTTTTTTTCCCCCAGTTGGTTTCTTGACAAGCTGTGATGAAAGAATTATGACAAATGGTATAACACAGAATACTGTATTTATACTTTGTGTCCTTTGTAACTCCATTTCCTCTGTTTCACCCTGATGAAGGCCATGGAGCCAAAAACGTCTGGTGGGATGAATAAAAGCACAAAATGAAAAGAAAAGAAAAGAAAAGAGCGTGCAACTTGAATTTTCTTTAGTTCATTTTCTTAGTTTAATTTTCTTTAATTTTCTAAGTGGAAGTATTGTAAAAGCTTCAGGTCTGCGCCTCGCTTTCTTTCTATTTATTCTATTCTAATTCTACAGTATAATAACAATGTTCTCTTCTAAGTGTTTGGAGAGACGGACCGGACGGCTTATAGCTGTTTCTCTCTTTCTCTTGGGGAAAGAGTTCCGGTGCTCCAGTCTTCACAGCTTTGTTTGTTAGCTGTGTTTAGTCTGGTTTTGGTAGATTAAAGGAGAGTTTTTCTGTTTTTCTCATGTCATTGTTGTTGTCCATATTTCTTTCCCTGGGCCATAAGCACACTTAACTCCAACAAGCATTGAATGACCCCGCACATGCAATATGATGACTGCCTTTGTAGGGCAACCTACTGGATATAGTGCAATAATTACATTCATACTAGTGCAATAATTACATTTATTCTAGTGCAATAAGTACACTTATTGTAGTGCAAAATTACATTGTATTTATTTATTTTACTTTAGAACCTGTGTTGTTGGCTGTGGATGTTTGTTTGCTCAGGTTGTTTTGTTTTGTTTCTGTTTTGTTTCTCTGTGTCTTTTAATTGCATTGATCAGGAGCAGCGTTCCTAATTTCGTTGTATTCTGTACAATGATAATAAAGGCTTTCTATTCTATTCTATTCTATGTTCTTGTAACAGTTTGTCCCGCCTCCTTTCGCCCGCTCAGCCCACCCAACATTTTGTTTTTGTTTTGTTTTGCTGTGTGTCTTACATCATTATTACATCATAGTGTTCTGTGATTGATCAGTTGGATGGAGGCTCATTCCTTTGAGACAGACTGTGATGAATAAACTTGAACTCCAGACTCTAGCTGTATTTTACTTTCAATACTTTCATGATTTTCATTGGTTATTTATGTTATGTTAATTACAATTTTGTGATCTAGTTGATCTTAAAACTGCACAGATAATGTACAAAGCACAAAATAATTTACTTCCTAACTGTATTCAGAGGTTGTTTGAAACTAGAGAGAGCCAGTATGAACTTAGGGGACTAGGTATGTTTAAAAAAACAAGGGTAAGGACAAATATAAAAAATAGATGTATATCTGTCAGAGGGGTAAACTTGTGGAATAGTTGTGACAACGAATTAAAAATGTGTAGTTCAATTTGCAAATTGAATAAGGTGGTAAATAAATATAAAACTGAGGTATGATCATTATTGTGTATGAAATGTTTGGAACTTTTTTGTTTTTGTTTTTGTTTGTTTATGTTTTTGTTTTTGCTTCTGTTTTGTCTTAGAATGTCACGTAAAAAGGGAAGGCATATTAAGCTAAAGCTTCAGCCTACACCTTTACGGTCAATTTTTTTGTTTTCCCATTTCATTTAATGTCTTATTGTTATTTATTTATTTCTATGTACATACATTTTGGAAAATTGTTAAAAAGGACCGAAATAAATTACTACTACTAATTATGCTCATTTTAAAGCTTGGGTCATATTTTGTGTCCTCTGCATTTATTATTTGCATTTATCTGCATTTATCTGCACTGTCTCTATTATTGTATATTATGTACATTACAAGTGCTATCGTATCTTATCTCATCTCATCTTATTTTATCTCTGCTTATCTTATCTTATCTTGTCTTATCTTATCTTGTCTTATCGAGCGAGCCGTGGTTTTCAGGACGTAACAAGATCTGAGAAACTGAACATCAAAGATTTGATGTCTCAGTAAAACTGTCATGTACTTTCTCTTTTTAAATACTTTTAAATAGAAAGTTATTAAAAGACACCACACAAGCATAAAGAATAACATTCATCATGAACTCAATTTTGACAAAAAAAAAAGTCAGATGAAACTTTATAATCCGAAACTCATGCAATGTGGATTATAGTCACAGTTCACAGTCTAGTACCTAAGAGTGAGACAGCTGTGTATTTTTATATAAATTTCTCTTCTATGTTTTGTAGCGTATAAAAAATAAAAAGGCCAAAAACCACTGTATCCACACTGGTCCACAATTACTCCAATAAGCAATAAATCACACATGGCACATGGACTAACCCGCTTTTACAGTATATGCAGTTTGTGCGTAATGTGGGTCATTTCAGTTCAGTGGTTGTTTTCAAGTGTCTAAAATGTGAAAAATCTGAAAGAATACAGATGATGAAAGATATTTGGTGTGATCTTACCAGCAGAGCCTGCAGGTAACAGGCCAGGTAGGAGATACTGGAGTTCTGACTCAGGATGCTGGAGAGAAGAGACACAGATGGAAGAGATATCAGAGAAATGAAAGAAAGAAAGGAGTTGGATAAAAGAGAGAACGTGAAAACAACATACAAGAGTAAAGGAGGTGGGCAAACAGCAAGATGATTAGATAGAAGCCGGTCTAGAGGTTTTCCAGCCAGCTTTCCCTTGGCAGGAAGTTTCAGTTAACGCATAGCATTCTCAACTCAATCACATTTATCCCCACATGAAGTCTGAGGCACAAAAAGTCTAAAGTAAAAAAGTAAATCTAATCACCAGAGGAAATCTTTGTTCTTTGACTTTCCTCTACTGAACTCTGAATATTCTGCAGATTGTCTTTTAAAAACAAAGAAAAGTGAAATCCTGGTGTTGCTGATCCAAGCATGAATATCATCTACTTTGGAAGGTTAATGCATTTAATTTGTATGAGAAATTTCCATCAAATTGGATTAAGCAATTCTTAGATGAAGTGCTGTCATTTATGAAATTGGCTCAAGTCAAAGTTAAGTTTCATTAGCATCAAAATGATACATTTCCATCAAACTAAAAATATTTAACTTAACATTATCTGGCTTCATTAATCCAATAACAGTCAAAAACATTTTAATTCAGTTCATCTGTTTCAGTCCAGTTGACATTAAACCAAACAAATGTGTGTTGTTCTACTTTATGATTTGGAATATATTCTTGAAACAGGTTTTATTGGATTCAAATTAACTCAGTGTTTTGTCTTCAGTGTAGATGGTTGTTTTCACCTCTGACTGTCTGTCTGTTTTTTTTATCTCACAAATTAACAAATGGATTAGTCTGAAATCTCTCGGCCCACGGATCAGTTGATTAGATTTTGGTGAAGATCTTTATCTGGGATTTCTACTCTTAGACGATTATCCTTTTACAGCCGTCACTGTTATGCTGCGTTCGTGTGCTGCTGGGAAAATCCGACAGCTGGGACTTCCAAGACGTTTGCTAAACAGGGTTGCATTCACATACTTTTTGTAAGAAAATCAAACGATAAACAATCAGAAACTGTTATGGAGGCTGCAGCTTTGTTCAGAGTTGGAGGAGGTTTGACTTCTGGTTGGATTAGGGTTAGGGTTAGGGTTAGGGTTAGGGTCAGTTTAACCAATCTCAATGAAATGATCAGATTTGTCCTCCACAAAACCTGCCAGATGAGCTTAGACAAGTCATTTCTTTAAATCCCTTCTTAAAACCTTCTTGTATAAAAAAAATCCTTTGTCAAAGCTTGACGTCATGATTTGGTTTTACTGTTGATTTTATGTCCTCTTTTATATCTCTTCCTTATATTTTACTTTTTTAATATGTTCTCTGATACATTTTGTGTTATTTTATTCTGTCCTACTGTTCTATTTTGCACTTGCTTTGTGAAGCACTTTGTAACATTGTTAATAAAGGCGATATACAAATAAAGTTTATCATTATTATTAAAACAGTATGCACAGTGACAAAGCGTAACCCACCTGTGAATGAGTTGTGGGAATATGGCAGTGGCTCCCATCATGTCGTTGATGGGCAGGTTGATCAGCAGCACGTACATCGGCTTGTGCAGGTGTCTGTCCAGGGCGATGGCCAATAGGACGGTCAGGTTGCAGGTGATGATGAGGCAGTAGGTCAGGCTGCCCACTAAGGAGGCAGAGTAGGCCAGGCTGGGCGGGATGTCCAGAGACTCCATGGTCAGAGTCTGAGACTCATTGGAGTAGCTGGACATCGCTCTCGCCGGTCTGAGCTCAGTCAGGCTCCTGATTGGCTGACGCGGCAGCAGCAGCTCGTCTTCCCACGGTCACATTCACATCAAAAACATCAAATAGTTCATTATCAAACTGCCAACACACACAACCAAACACAATCTTGTACAGATGCAGTCTCGAACGCAGCATCATCTGCTGTCTTTGCTGCCATGTTTTCAAGTTATTTCACTTGGACAGTTTCTCTTCGTCTGTTTGAGTTCGCCTGATGAAGACGCTGCGGCTCATGAGCTGGACCGAGTCTCTTCTTCTCTGACAGCCGCATGCGTCTTTACACTCGTCACTGCTGCCTTCTGCCTCGTGTCTCCGATCGCTCGTGTTGAGCCTGTATATACTGTGTGGTTCCTGTACTGAACGTGCTGGATATCCTCTGTGGCAGCAGTAATCCTTGATGACCTCACTGCACCTCGGGGCCTTTTGATTGACAGCTGTGACTCTGTCAGCAGTGAGCTATGGGAGTCAGAGGCACGTGCAAATACACATGCTTAATGTATATTATCTATAATCAAGAAAAAAACACTGGTCAGCAATATAATTTATGTGGGACCAAGTTGTTGAATGTATCTAAGAACTTTTACTTAAGATCTGTACTTAAGTAAAGTTTTTATGTACTTTACTTATTTTACTTGGGTAACAATTTCCAATTAGGGGAAATTAATACTTTGCAGTTAATTCTGAATCTAAGGCTACACTTGTCAACTCGTCATTACATTATGTTGGCCAGTCTCATTGTAAAACTTGAACTGACCGGTTCTAGTTGCGGATCGACCCAGCAGTGTTCGCACTTCAGGAGCCACACCGGGACAAAGGACTATATATGAACCAGGAAAGTCTCAGTGTGCTTTCACATTGAGCATGTTTGGAGATTTTATTTTATTTATTTTATTTATTTGATAGGGACAGAGCACGTTAATAAACATCAGTATAAAAATACAAGATGTAAACATGCCGGAGTTGGCAAAAATGCTAATTTACATCCGTAGTCCCTAGGCAGGTAACAAAAACAGAAACATTACAAGTGACAATATACAAATACAAATATACAAATACACAAGTAGAAAAAGACAAAATACATTGTACATTGTTTTAATTCCTTTTCTTCAGTTTGGCCAGGTAAGAACTGATTCATCAGATACTGTTAATAATGTACTTGATATTGTTATGAGAGTGACATCATCTGGCAACAAGAAGCTAATATTATGAAGCCGAATGCTACTAACTGAAAAAGTACAATCTAGCCAATCCAGCCATACTTCGTTATCTAGGTTAGCTAGTTAGCCTAGCTGACCTTCCAAATTCAAATTAGCTACACTAGCCTATAGATATCTAGGTAAGCTAGTTAGCTAGCTGCTGACCTTACAACATAAATGATGAAGGAATGGAAAAAAGAACACATTGCTATTTATATTTTTATTTTGACCAGAGTTCCTTCTTTGACGCGCAAGTTGGTTTAGCTAACTTGCGCTCCAAAATACAGTGGTTCTTTGGCTGCGCCCACTGAGGTTTAACTCGACCAAAGAGATTATTTCTGCCTGCAGAAATGTTTGGAGAACTAAAACTCTGAGCTGTGCAGATAAGTTTGAGATGGCAACACTCATTCAAACCATACTGAAGCCCAAAGGCTGACGTGTGTCTAGTATCATGCTGTTTACCATGATTCATTAACTTTACCATCACATCATGCATAGCCTACTTGTTTTATGTATGTATGCAGGTAGTTTCACTCTGCTTATTTCCAGTCAGTATTTAAGGAGTACACTCTCCTTTATTGTATTCCCTTACTTATCACATCAAAAAACGTCCAGGTGTTAAAATTTAAAATATTTTGAATATGATGAATTTGGTCCAACTCTGTTATTTGACATTTGAGACGTAGTATGCTGAGATTTCTGCTTTTGGAAAAACCCTCCCGAAAACAAACAAAAAAAGGCATCTTACTAACTTACTAACACTATCTATGTTAACTTTGCACAAATCAGCCACAGAGCCAGTTTGTTTCACTTTCCACAACAATTTTTTGTTGAAGTTTATGATATTTGTTCAAACAAACTTCAAATTATTATTAACCTTTGTTATTATTAACGTTTGTTACATGTTGAGAGCTCAAGGGAATACACTGCCCCCTAGTGGCAGCTGTTTGATCAGCAGCCATTACAACATCATGGCCCTGAAGGCAGCTAACAGCCAGTAATGATGCTGATATGGAGGCTGTTTCTGACGCTCAGCTGGGGAAACAAACCGTCAAACGAGGTCCGCTGTGAGCCGGTCTTTAACAAAACACTTATTAACAGTTTCTGATGTAATTAGTCCCGTGGGAGCCGGAGAACGGCCCAGTAATGGATGTTTATCAGAGCCGGAGGATAACACTGATTACAGAAGACGCTAATGAAGCTCCTGGGATCTGGAGGGACTCGGCTCACTTCAACCTCACAGCCACTGCAAGGCTTTGACTGGGGATTTTACAATATACTTTAACCTATATAGCAACAGAATCTCTAAATATCAAAAAATCTGTAAATAGTGCTTGAAAAAACTAAAAGATGTTTAAAAATAGTTCCAAATATTACCAAAAAAGTGATTATGAAAAAATCCGAACTGCTCTTTGGTGGCATGTAGAACTGTACTGATATAGCAATGGCATAGCAGATGTTGGTATCATCATTATGTATCACACAAACACACACACACACACACAAACACACACACACACACACACAGGTCCAGTGAAAGGCAGGTAATGAGATGGACCAAGGGAACAGAAAGATGAGCTGGGTGAACTGGGAAGGAAAGACAGGAGGCCAGTCTGCAGGCCGGAGTCTCTCTCCCTGGACCCACAATGCACCACTGCACCTCCAATTCTATTACCTGTTGGTCACTGGGAGCCTGGAGCTTTGAGGCCATATGGACTGCTCATTACATGCCAAGCTATAACAAACACATCCAGGTACTACACACACACACACACACACACACAGAGGCACGCTCTTGTACCTAAAGACACAGACACACAAACAAGCACAAGGCAATGTGGACTTGATAATCATAATAATAATAATACTACAAATGGCAGCGAGAGGTAACTGTTTCATTACCCAGAAGTCCTGTGCGGTGAGGTCAGTAAAGCGCTCTGTGATGCTTTATACCAAAGGTGTTGTATGGTGATATTGGCACTGGAGCACCAGAACAGACAGGAGTCGATCTGATCAATTATTTTACCTGGTGTCCAGCTCCCATCAATCTCTTTTTTGAAACTTTTGAATTTGCATGGTGATTCATATCGGTCTGGTCAAGCCTATCCAATGGCAGTTCATTCTGTCGAGCGTTACAGAGCGACAACAACATGGCAGCCGGCAAAGGAACTGCATGATAGCGAGCTAGATTTAGAGATTTGGTCAGTCCTTAAAAAACTGAATGGCATCAGTGAATTAAAACAGGAGCGTATCTATGTTCCCAGGGTCCTAAGTTCCCAGGGTCCTATGTTCCCAGGGTCCTATGTTCCCCAGTTCAATATTCTGTTAAAACACATTAACCCTCCTGTTGTGTTCGGGTCAAATTTGACCCGTTTCAAGTTAAAATATTTCATAAATATTATGCAGTTGTTTTTTATTGGAACAAGGCTTCAAAACAGCTATACAAACACAACAAAACCAATCGTTATCATTGTATTTGATTTTGAAGGTCTCTAACCCTGACCCTAACCCTACTGCTTTCTACTTCAAAGGCAGAAGGAGCGAGGTGCAATCTATTTACGGTGGATGGCCAGTGCCTAACCTGGATAGCTCTGTTCCATGAAACAGTTGTGGTCAGAGCTCTGGGTAAACATCTACACACAACCAACCTAACCCTAGAACTGGGGAACATAGGACCCTGGGAACATAGGAATGACTCCATTAAAACAGGAACAATCAGCAGTTTAAAAGCTGGGAAGTGAAGCCGCCATGATTATTGTCGCTCTGAGGCGTTTCCAGATTACATCAATCTGCTCTGCTGCTGTGATTGGTCAAAGATTTTAATAACTGACAACTAACACCGACCAATCGGTCGGGGTGAGAAATTACATCACTGAATCAATCGTGGATAGACTGAACAGACCGATATGAATCACCGTGCAAATTCAAAAAGTGCTAAACACTGAGATTCATGGAGCTGGACAGCAGGCAAATCAATTATCAGACGTTTAATGATGCATCATTGGAGCGGAACAACATGAACACAGTCGGTGATGTCAGTCTCTCCCTGTACTCAAGATGGACTCTTGAGACCTGTGATCTATATAGTGGTCAGTGACATACATGACAGATAAAATGACAGGAAATTGTAGGGGAAAATACCGTTTCACCCTTATGGGTAATGAGCAAAAGGTTCAAGAGTCTTCTGTGAAGTCCTTTATTCATGCATGCATGGTTTAGTTCAGTGTTCCTGTTCAAGTGAAGCTCAATACACTCGCTTTTATACACTGGAGTAAACAAAAACATAAATCTTGGCATAAATCCAAACCCACAGTTCAGATTTCTTGGCTCAAAGACAAACCCCTCACCTAATATGGGACACACGGAAACACACGTATGAATAGCAAACTATTCGCACACTCAAAATCATTTCATAACCATATATAGCACACGTGCACACATACATGCACTGATTACCTCACCATGGTATGTAGAGAAAAAAAGACACTCTACTCTGAGAACAAAGAACAAAAGAACAGAGTGTGTTACTCATATATATGTAAACACAGTGTTCATTTTATTTCTTACATGTCTCCATACGCCTGATAGCTAACATAACAATTGACGCTTACAGATGAAATGGCCTTGTATCAGGAACATCAACCACATCCTGAACTTTGGTCAATTAACAAGACCACAGTGTAAGAACCGTGTAGAAAGGAAACCAAAGGGACGAGAGGGGAAAAGATCTAATGTTTGTGAGTCCAGCTTTCTCTGCTGTAGATTTCCCACCAGTGATCAGTGATCACCAGTGAGCATGTGGGGATGGGAAGAGTGTCCCATCCCCACATGCTCAGCTTTACCGAAAAATCTGTACTAGAGCAGCTTTAAATGATAGTTGGACATGCTATGTTCCAAATACCAAACATATAGTTCACACCGGAAAACTCAGGATAACATTTACAGTGACAATTCAGTCAGACACTGGTATGAGAACAACTGGGCAGCTAAAGTACCATAAATCTATGGATTCATGGTACTTTTACGCAATACAAAATTTACACCACATGGAATATATTAGCGCATTTAGGAAGAGTGCATCTAAAGTGCTTCCAATCTTTTCATTTTGTTGGGTCTAAGAGAAGGCCAACAACACATATATAATATAATTCAAACTATTATTTCCTTGCTTGATCTTGAAAATCTAACAACACTGGTTTGTACAGAAAGTTGCAGGAAACGTCATAAATCAAGTCAGATCTTTCAATGCTAAAATTAAAAAAATTCTAGTGTTAAGTTTGGTTGAATGACTGATTCCCACTTGACCCACACATGCAAAAACATGTATGAGCTCATGATACTGCAGTGAGTATGCAGGGTACATGGACTTTGTTGTTTGGTTGAAATTGACAATCAGACTGATTGAGCTCACCTGCATCTGATTACGGGTGCTGTCAGTGACTCTGGGGAAACTGATAAAGGACAGTGCTGGGCGCCCAGAGGAGAGCTCTAGGAGGGGTGCTTGGTGGACGCCACAGGGTTTGTGTTACCCAGCCAAGCTCAGCTTTGCACTCATATCGGGGGGTGGGTGCCGTTTGCAGTCAGTTAGGGCTCCCGGCAGCGAAGATATAAAGTTTAGGGGGAGATGTTCCAGTGGCAGGAGAAGCGTAGTCAGGATTTTAGGAGTGCCCCGCCGCTCCCTAGTCTGATGTGGAGGCTCCCTGTGCATGCCTGCATCCCGGTACCTCCAGTTCAGCACTGGACTGACAGTTCCCCCCACAGGCTCCCGCTGCACATGAGCCAGGTCGGACCAGCGCCAAAGCTCCCTCCCCCGGGGGAGGGTCTTGTCAGCCAGGGGGAGTTAAGTAGCGTTTTGTGTTAAATCAACACTTGCTTGTTACTTGTTCAGGTTGCGGGCCGGTGTCATCTCACAAAGTGGTCCATACCATTTGGCCTACTTCTGTAAATTATGAATGTCTAATTTCTAATAAAGCATTGCATTTTTCTATACCGTGGTTGTGTCTTGGATGTAACCTCAGACCTCTGACTCCAGACCATGCCGATTTAAAGGTGGTGGCAGCAAAACACTACTCTGCTTTGCCAGATTAGCCTAAACCCTTATTTTAAGGTTTATTACAATACTGTCAGGCAGTTTGGATATAAGTGTCCATTAGATGACATAATCTATCATTATCTGTTGAGTTTAAACTTTCTTCTGCAAATCTAAATTGGAGAATGGTGAGTCAGTTCAGCTGGTTGCGTGTGTGTGTGTGTGTGTGTGAGAGAGGGGTTGTCCCTGCAGAGCTCCTAGTGCCTCTTGATACATGCAGTTAATTAACACACTGTGAAAGTTCTTGTAACAACAGCAAGCAAACAGGAGTGGTGAAATAGTGAGGTCATATTTACACATTACACTACTCAGCATGGAAGTTGACCTCAGCATTTTCCCCAGTCGAACCTCTGGGTTTCTACAGTAGAGTGAAGTAGCTGGAGACATACAGTATATTTGTTTTCTCACAGGCATTCTGACTGATATGTATTGAAAATACTATGCATTAAAGGTCCCATATTATAGTAATTCAAATTCTCCTCTATTTATATCCATATATGATCAATGATGTAATGAAGACATCCTTTTTTCCAGTCAGTTTCAGACAAACTCCATGAAACGCATCACAACTGTACACTAAAGAATGACTGAAATCTGTCCAATCAGGCCAGTTTGCAGCATCTAAACTGGAAAACCTCCACTCGGCAGGTTTACCTAATTTGAACGAGAGGAGCTGCTGCGGTCGGCCAATCAGGGTCCAGTATTGTGAGGACTTAGGCCCGGATCTACTAACATGTCACAATTCCTGGCGCAGTGCAAAAGCAATTGTGGGTGCAATTGGTTCCGCCAGCGCAAGGTATTTACTAAAGTAGGGCACGCAAATGAGCGGAGGTGCAGATAATTAATTACAATTGAGACTGCACTAATATAAGGGCCAAGCAATGTGCACAATAGCCCATCAACGGCAGAGTAATGATGAGCAAAAGAAGCACAAATGTCTCTCCAGTGGAGCTGGAAGTGTTGGTGGTAGAGAAAACCCCAAAGAGCTGCAGAGAAGAGATGTTTTATCAGCGTGTAAAAAGTCACTCTGGAACAACATAAAGTGAAGCAGTTGGGCACCACAAGCGTGATTTAGCAGAGGTAAAAAGCGCTGGTATGATATGAGGAGGTGAACCAAAATACTTACCACAAATAAAGCCAAAGAGAAGCCTTAACTCCCTTGGAGGAGAGCCTGACTGAGACGCAGGTGCCAGTGTGGGAGGGATGGAGACCTGGTGAAGGTACAGTTACATATAGCTGGAGAAGCCACACACACACCTTTCCACTGTGGTGACAGTTATTACACATACAGGTTTTAACTGCATTGTTTTCATCAAGGCAATGTCGCGGAGACAGTGGCTCATAATGGGTGTCAGCAAATCCAGAGAAGAGCCTATAGTCTGAATATTGAGTGTGCATTCTGCTATGCTGTCAATGAGGCATAAATTGTACATTTTAAAGTCAGCATACCTGTTTAAACCCTGCGATCTACTGACTGCATATTATGCTGTGTAGATGACTGTGTCACTTTGATCCTAGAGCCGGTTCCAGAGACAGTTTCAGCAAAGCTATCCTATGCGCCAAATGATAAGACATGCTTTTCCTAGGTCTTAAATTCCGTGCGCCACCGCCTCTTGATAAATCACGTCCAGTGCCAATTTCCATAAATCCCTCCCTTTTATTTTGCGCCTCAGCCTTGGAACACCCACAAATGCATATGCAATTAGACCAAGCCGCAAAAAACGCCGCACACAGATCAACCCATGATTTCAGGCGCAAATGCCCTGTGCGCTGTCTTAGTAGATCAGAAAACAAGGTTTTAGCACCCGCAATGCGATTTGCACAGTTAGTAGATAGTAGATCCGGGCCTAATTACCTAATTAAGTTAAACTTTAACTAAACTACATTTATTTGCAAATCATCATGGGCTACATTCACACTGCAGCTAAAAGTGTCCCAATTCTGATTTTTTTCCCTCCTGTGTGACACAGATCTGATATTTTTGTCTGTTGTGAATAGAAAAAGAAACACATGGAATCTGATCTTTCCATTTCTGATTTGGACTACATTCATACGTGGTTCTAAATCAGATTCATATCTGGGACAGATCACTGTTGTCATAGCATTCATGACGACCTGTGACGTCCATTTGACCGGGAAAAACATGGAGGACAATGACTCAAGCAGTCAGTAGAGAGACAATGAGGTCACAAATTTAATTAGTATTTGGGGAGATGCCTCCATTCAAATAAAACTAGAGGGAGCATGTTAGAGAATTAGAGAATCTTTGCTCTCTCAAGGCACTGCACATTCCAGGCCTAGCGAACACAGGAGCCAACCTCATGTGGAGCATCAGGTCCCTAGTGGACGAGTGGATGTGGTGAGTCGGATTTGGACTCTGTTTGGGCAAGTGGAAGTGGATCTGTTTGCCACGAGGCAAACCACTCACTGTCCGCTGTGGTTCTCCCTGTTTCCCCCGGGATGATCCACCCTTGACATGATATGTTTGGACATGCGCCATGCCCGAGAAAGCTGTTATACATTTTCCCTCCCCACAGTTTCATTCCCCCATTGCTGGTGAGGGTGAGATGGGAGAGGTTGACAGTCATTGTGGTAGCCCCGGACTACACGACGGCACCGTGGTACGCATAAATGACTCAGCTATTGGCTGCACAGCTTTGGACAATTCCCCAGTTTTGGGGAGCACTGTCATAGGCAAGTGGAGCAATGGGTGTGATGCCCAGTCTGGGGCAGCCTCTCACGGTTTGGTTCCTGAGAGGGACAGACTGATGTGTACAGGATTGTCTGCAGATGTAGTGCAGACTATCCAGATTGCCCGGGCGGAATCCACCATTTCCAGCTACAAAGCTAAATGGTTGGATTTACAAAAGGTGTCAAATATTGATCCGTTGACATGCTAATTGGATCTGTTCTTTCTTTATTCCAGCTCCTACTGGAGAGGGGAATGATGCATTCCACTCTTAGGGTTATGCATCAGCCATAGCGCCCATGATGCGTTCCACTGCCCCCGGTGGGAGCTGCCCTTGGTCCTTAAGGCCCTTTTGAAGGAGCCTTCCAAACCTATTGGGCAGACCTCTGTTAAACTGTTGTCAATTAAGACAGCGTTGCTGCTTGCTTTGACTTTGGCTAAGAGAGTGAGTGATTTGTGTGCTCTTTCAGTCCACCCCATCTGTACTGATACATGTGGAGTTGATATGTTATGTGGAAGGCATTGCTATTTGACAGCGCACACAACAGTTGTTTGTGTGTTATGCTGGCAAGCCCCGGTCAAAACAGAGACTTGCCCACTTGCTCTGCAATGGCATCTCATAGGCTTATGTGTTGGAGGGCAGTGAGCCTCCCATGGATATTTGTATGCATTCTACAAGAGGTGTGGCTGCATCCACAGCCTTGTTCAGCGGGAGGAGTGTGGAGGAGATCTGTACAGTGGCGTCGAGACTTAGCTGGACCCCTCGATCCCCGACTTCGCCATTGTCCCAGAGGGGCACAGCATTTACAGACAGGACCGGATACCAGAGTTGAGGAAAAGCATGAGGGGAGGTGTCTGCTTCATGATCAACAACTTATGGTGTTCTGATATGGAGATTATCTCAAAAGGATGTTCTCCAAACTCATGCAGAGTTCAGCAAAGTACTGCCTGGATACCGTCAACATGTACGCTTTCCTACACACAGGTGGAAACACACTGGACCATGTCCACCCTCTGTTCCGGGACGGTTACAAAGCCATCCCCCGACCCCCCTCTGGCAAATCACATCGATCCTACTGCTCCCTGCATACAGGCAGAGACTAAAGCAGTCTCGGCCTGGTACCATGGTCTACTATACGGACATTCCCAAATCAGAAACCGTGGGTGAATAGTGACATTCGTGCTAAGATCAAAGCACAAGCTGCTGCTCACAGAGTAGGGAATTTGGATGAGTATAGGAAGGCCTGGTACAAGTTGAGGAAGGCTATCACAAATACAAAGTGGAGTCACACTACCATGGTTGCAACACCAGGGACATGTGGAGGGGACTGAAAACCATCATAGACTACAAAGGGAATACTAACTGGTCTGCTGAACCATCTGCTTCTCTACCAGATGAACTGAATGTGTTCTGTGCACACTTTGAGGTCAGTATTCCTGCTGTGGAAATACTATTAGACCAGAGTGCCTGCCCACTGGACCTATCTAGTGCAGATGTGTGCAAGTCTCTAAAAAGGATTAATGCACGCAAGGCACCTGGGCTTGACTGTATCCCCGGCCGCGGCATCAAGGTATGTGATGCTTTATACCAAAGGAAACCAAAGAGACAAGAGAGGAAAAGATCTAACGTTGGTGAGTCCAGAGACTTATTTAGGAGATTAGTTCTATCAATATTTTTACTGCCAGATACCTTGATCTTACTACGCTAGCTGGATTAGCCGATGATGCAAACTGCACATCCCTTTCCTCATGGTAGCCCATGTCATCGCTAGGATCTACGCGGGTTAGGAAATGTAGTAGCCCCAGTCACAGCCCCCCAAACAACTCTTCCAGACCTGGCTGCCTTCAACCCAAGGGCAAACGTCCTTGCACAGCGACCACCATTACCGAACCGGTTGTCAACGAAAGCCTTGCAGCTTCTCTCCCATTGCAGACGTTGCTCAAGCCCACGGTGGACAGCGGCATGGTCAATGTGAGCGATTCCGGTCTCACAGTGAATCCTGCCCCCAGACCAGTTTGTTTATTGACCTTTCAGCATTATTACAGGTTCATAAGGACAATTGTCATTAAAAACACTGAATTATTTTGCTGTTACAATAAAACATTAACACTAAGTAGACAAAAAAATTCAAAATGTTGCAATTATCTAAGCTAAAATCTAATATCTCATATCTCAAATCCACTGTCATCGAGTCTGCACATATAGGGGATTGGTGATCTCCTGTATCTCTCAGTTCGACATCTTGGGATGGCCAGTTTGTTCCTTGTTCCTTGTCTGATGACCTGAGCTCCTCCCTGAGGGGGGGAAGCCAGTCTCTGAAGTTGGACTTTAGCAGCTTTCTGGCAAAGCCAAGACACAGTTGAGTGCGTCTCTCTGATAGAGTGCACAAAGCTAGAGTGCAGAGAGCCTCTGTGTACCCTGAGTACTTCTGGCCAAGTATGATTTTACAAGCCCATTTCTGCATGCTTTCCAGCCTTTTAGCCTGGTCTGTACTCAGGGAACTGTGCCAGATGGGGACTGCATACTCCAGCACCGGGTGCATGTAGCCTGTGTAGATGGAAACAAGTTCTGGCTCTCGGACACCAAATTTCTTCAGGCGACGCAGAGCAAAAAGCTTCCTGTTGGCTGAGGTCAACATGTGGTCCACCTGACTGTCCCATCGCAAGTTACTCTGGATGGTGACTCCCAGGACTTTAACTGTGTCAGAGACTTCCAGGATGTTCTGGTCAGTGGAGAGAGTCGGCAGGGCAGGTGGATGCCTCATATGGGTGACATGTAAAACTTTACATTTCTTTGGGTTGAGTTTCATTTTGTGTTCCTCTACCCAGATATCAAGACCATTCAGGGTCTGTTGGAGAGTACAGGGTAGTTGGAGCGTCCACGTCTGGGCCAAAGTCATGTCATCCACATATTTTCAGTGGTCTATTCTGTCCTGGAGGGCGCTGTTGATCAGTGCTAGGAAGAATATAGGCCGTAGTACGGTTCCCTGTGCAACTCCACATGTGGGGTATTCCCAATCAGAGAGATGTCCCTGGTAACGCACTTTCTGATGGCGGTCAGTCATGAAGCTGCAGATCCATGGGATCAGACCTGGTCTCACTCCAAGGCCAAGGAGGCACTGTACTGCCATTGTGTGATCTACGGCATCAAAGGCCTTGGCAAAATCAGTTGTAACTAGTGTGCACACTGAGCCCGGAACATCACAGGCCTTGTACGCAGAGTCCACCAAACTGACTAGATAGTGTGTTGTAGAACAATTCTGTCGGCTGCCAAACTGCATTGGATCTAGATTTGGCGTGATGTCATTCAGGATCCAACCACACCAGTTGACCTTTTCCCCAAACTATCCATTTACAGTGGTAGCTGTTTAGATGAAAAGGCTTCTGTTTAGATCAACAGGCCGTCTGTCAGGGGCGATACACCGGGAGATGGAGGAGAGAGAATAGGCAGAGATCAGTGTGTAGTACACTCATGATTCCAACTCATTTGTGCGTAAATGTGGGTCATGGAAAGACCGTCCCTTCATGCAGGAGACTAGCGAGCGGTGTCTCTGGGTCGGTCATGCGGCAGTGATGGTCCCCATCACGTCTGGCAGCGGAGGTCCGGTGTTCGCAGCAGTGGCAGTCAAAAGTCAGGAAGCGTTGTCTGGCTCCAGCGGAGTTGATGTCTTCCTTCCAGAGTCAGAGGCCTGTCTGCCATTTTTCCCACTGTTTTATCCCTTCTGTCCTCCACTCGGATACTCCTCATTCCGGGTTCACAGCACCTGTAGAGAAAACCACAGCCAAAACACAACACCATCACCACAACACAAACCCCATTAAAACCCCATTAAAATCCCAGTTCAGTCATCCCTCCCCGTTGCCACAGTGCACCCCAACACAACTTGTCACCATGCGACACTTCCCCCCCCTTTTTCCAGTGGCTGTCCCAGTCACTACAACTGATGAAACCGTAGGGGACACATCCCAAAGTTACTCCGGCGTGAACGACGCAGGTGGGTGCTGTCCATGTTCATGCATGCAGAGGCTTACTGTGGCATGCAGAGGGCTCTGGACGGAGGCTACCTTCAAGTTCTACACCTGGCACAGGTTGATCAGGAGAACCATCAATACAACATGGAGAAAAAGAGTGTATGGGGTCGGGCTCCGGTGAGTCAGGGTCTGTATCAGAGAGTGGCCTAGCCTGCATTTGATGCAGGTCTGCTACTACTGAGGTAGATACCAAATCAGAGACAGGGCAAGCAGGGTTTAGAGTTGACTCTGAATCAACATGGTCTAGGTCAATGGGAGCAGGACTGGAACTGGAGGCCTGATTGATTGATGGGGGCAGGAGGGGATTGAAAGCCAACTGAGACAGAACTCTTATAGTCCAGGCCTGTGCAGCCAGTCTCTGAGTCAGAGTTGACCTGAGTTGTACCTAGCAAAGAGGGAGCAGGTCGAGCCGGGCCAGCGACTAGTGGGAGTACATACGGTAGGACATTTAACAATGTAGGGCGGCCTTGGCTTGGAGGGGGCTCTTCGGCAGGTAAGGGGACAGTGGTCAGTTCATAGGTACACAAGCGGGAATTTGTTGCGGTGGATGGTGTGAATGGGGCCTTCCTTGGCCAGATGAGATATACAGGCTGTTCGGGTTTAGGCTGTGTGACAATTACGAATGGCTGGGGGCCCCATCGGTGGGCTAGGCTGGGCTCATCAACGGAAATTTCTGACCAGAACTCTCCTGGTAGCAGAGGCAATGACTGGGCTGTTCAATTGTATCAAGCCTGATCCCAGGCTTGCCGGTGGTTGGCATGGGCTTCCACTTTTGCAAAGGCATTTTTAAGCAAATGGTGATGGCTTTGGACCCACCCTTCAAGAGTATCTCTCAGCTGGGTTGGGGAAACATGGTGGTCCAGATCCACTGGTAATCGTGCATGTCGACCGAATAAAACATAATGAGCTGTCATTCCAGTGCTGGCATGAGTAGAGTTGTTGTAAGCCTAGAGCAACAACGCAACCTTTGTGTGCCTCTGAGGGGGGTTCTGAGGATCCAGGGAACCCAGCAGGCTTAACAGGGCCTGTTTAAACTGTTCACATGCTCCACTTCCTTGAGGGTGGTATTGTGTGGTACAGGCCTTTGTGCACCCATACACTCCACACAGCTGTTGCATTAAAGGCAGCTCCCTGGTCTGTCAGAAACCTCTCAGGGCATCCAAACAGCTGAATTAGGGAAGTCCACAGGGCCTTAACCGTGGTCGCAGCTGTCTGGTCCTTGGTGGGCACTGCAAGAGCACAGCAAGAGAACAGATCAGTTATCACCAAAACATACGGGTAAGCGTCGCTAGGACGGCCCAATAACATGTAGTGCAACCCCACTACTTCAAAGGGGTAACTCTTCTAATTCTCTTCTAATTCTTCTAGTTCTAATTGACTTCAGTGGTGCATGGGATTTGGGGCCTGCCTTGCTCACCTGACAAGTAGGACATTCCTTGGTCCAGGCATGCACGTCTTTGTTCATACCTGGCCAGAAAAAGCACCTGCGTAGGATGGACAGTACTTTCTCTGCGCTCATATATCCCGCTGCCTGATGATATTCCATCCATAGACCTTGAGCACAGTTTAAGGGAACAATCAGCTGCATGGTTGACATCCCTATATCTGGCTCCTCCACATGCCGATAGAGAACTCCTACACCTTGATCCCTCAACTGATTCCACTCCTGCAACAGACGGTGTAACCAAGGGGACAACGAACACCGTACTTCATCAGGTGGAGACTCACCCGCTTTAAGCCAATCCTGCAACTGGCACAAATCTGGATCCTGCAGCTGCTGTTCTCTCCATGAGTCTAGGGGGACTGGGAGTGGTGGGTCCACTGTAGGAGTGGATAATGTGGGTCTCCCTCCTTCTGGCGCCTTGGGATGCAGCTCCTCTGCCTGGACTCTCACACTCACAACCAGTGGGAGCCTGGACAACAAATTCGGCATTCTGCTTGGAAGACCCTGGAGGATACTTAATATCAAAAGAGTAGTTAGATAGCTGAACCAACCACCCCTGCTCCACGGCCCCAAGATGGGCTGCATCCAAATGCACTAGCGGATTATTGTCTGTGAACACCGTGATCTGGGCTCCCCACAGGTAATCCTTGAATTTCTCGGTCACAGCCCACGTCAAAACCAGAAGCTCCAGCTTGAAGGAGCTGTAATTCTGGTTGTTACGCTCAGATAGGACCAAACTGTGACTAGCATAGGCGATGACCCTCTCCTGTCCTTCTTGCACTTGAGAAAGGACTGCCCCCAGACCTTCCAAGCTAGCATCAGTATACATGTTAAAGGGCAGCGTAAAATCTGCATAGGCGAGGATGGGGGCTGAGAGAAGCGCTGCCTTCAGTCTCTCAAAGACGTCTGAAGTATGAAGTCCAAGTCATTGGAGCCAAGTCCCAACCGGATGTGTCATGAAGCAACTTATTCAAGGGTGCGGCCACATGAGAAAAGAAAGGGGCAAACCTTCGGTAGTAGCCTACGAACCCCAGAAAAGAGTGGATTTCCTTTGTAGTTGTGGGCACTGGTCAATCACTTACAGCACAAGTTTTCTCTGGATCTCTAGATACTCCCCCACGACTGACCACATGGCCCAGGTACTTTACCTCCCGTTGGAAGAGGCGGCACTTGCGGGGCTGGAGTTTCAAACCACTCCCGTGCAGCCAAAATCTTCATTGTGTGCTGCAAACACACATGTCCACTTATTCAGGAAGGCAGCCAGCTGTTGTTGTTCTTCCGAGCCCAAATTGTCCCCTCACAGTTCCAGAGGTGGGTGGTTAGGCACTTGGTCATCAGCGGTTGCAATCCCTGGAGTCTGGTGCACCTCTGTCCCCTCAACTCGGCACACATCCAGCTCCATCTCTTGGGGACTCTCTGTGGGCCTCAATACTAGTTGAGCCGGTTAACACCATTGGAAATGGGTGGGGGTTACAAAGCCTCACAGGGAGTCTGCCTCTAGGAACCCGGGAAGCCGTCCTTGCCACTCTCCACTCCCTGCTTCCCTCAAAATCCCCCGACAAGTCCTCAGTAAGCAACAATGAGTCTGGTGAGCACATTGCTTGGGGAACGTGCGCCAAGACGATCATCTCCAATTATGGTGTAAGAACAGGGGCTTGTCTGTGAAGTTTAGCTGTGCCCTGCACTTGGGCCAGGGGTGCCATTGCTTGAAGCCATCTGCATGCAGCTATGGCCTTCTCCCAAGCCTTCTCCCAAGCCGTGACATATGTTTTATTTGGAATTTCATAGCTAGCATTATCTGATTCTTGCTGTTTTGTTGTGCTTATGACAATAAAGACCTTGAAACTTGATCTAACCCAGTGGTTCCCAAACTGGGGCGTTATTCCAGGGGGGGCGCGCAGTGACAGGGTGGCCAGGTCTGTGTATGTGCACATACAGTATGTACTGGAGTTTGGTAAGATTTAAGTAGAAAGAAATTATTTCACTTCAATTATGGATGTGTATTTATACATATTATAGATGCAATTTGCATGCAAAAGAGGTCCACCCAACCAGCGGACAAAACAAAATCATCCAGCAGCAACATTTGAAAAGTAACCGAATTCCGCTTAAAAACCGCGGACCTGGCAACCCTGCCTGGCGAGGCTAAACGTAAACTAATGATGCGTAGTACAGTACAAGCTAGCAAAGGATGGAGAAGTTTTTGACAGGAGGACGGCCAGGTAAACGGAAAGCAGATGAATTACCAACAAACAAAACAAAGATTAGAAAATATGACAAAGCATATCTGGCCCTCTGCTTCACCAGTACAACCGTGGGTAATGAAGAGAGGCCACAGTGTGTTGTGTGTCTGAAAATATTAGCTTCTGACAGTATGAAGCCGAAGTTAAGGCGCCATTGTGAGACTACACATCCCGAACTCAGAGAAAAGCCACTTGATTTTTTCAGGAAAAAACTCCTCAACTGTCGTGAACAACAGAGTCGTTTCACTAAAGCAGCATCTGTCCCTGGAAACGCCCAACTGGCCTCCTATAAAGTGGCGTACAGAGTCGCTCAATGTAAAAAGCCGCACACTATTGCCGAGGAATTAATTCTTCCTTCTGCTATAGACATGGTTTCTACCATGGTTGATGAAGCAACGGCAAACAAGCTAAAGGCCATTCCTCTGTCAAACAACACTATCGGGAGGCGCATTCATGACATGTCCAAAGACATAGAGGAGCAGCTGAACGATAAGATCAGAGACCGCCGGTTTGCGCTGCAGGTGGATGAAGCGACTGACAGTAACAAGGACTGTTTATTGATAACATACGTCAGATTCATTGATGCCAATGATGTGAAGGAGGATTTGCTTTTCTGCAAACGTGTAACAAAAAGAGCCACTGCAGACGAATTGTTTAAAATCATTGACACTTACTTGAAGGAGGCTGATCTGAAATGGGAGGACTGTGTGGGGATCTGTACTGACGGGGCCCGGGCCATGTCTGGGAAACAAGGAGGGTTGCAAGCGCTCATCAGGCGCGTCTCCCCCAATGTGCAGTGGACACACTGTATGATACATCGAGAGGCGCTGGCGTCTAAACAGCTGAGTCCCGAGCTGAACGACGTAATGACAGATATCATTGCCACGGTGAACTACATCAAGACAAGACCCCTCAAAGCCCGGATTTTTGCGGCGCTCTGTGAGGAAATGGGATGCGACCATACAGCTGTTTTGTTTCACAGCGAGTCCCGATGGTTGTCACGTGGGAAGGTTTTTTCCAGGGTGTTTGAATTACACGAGGAAATCAGAATCTTCTTGGAGGAGGAAGGTAATGAACTTGCCCACAAGTTCCACAATAACGACTTCCTCATGAAACTTGCATACCTCAGTGACATGTTTCAGAAACTCAATGAACTAAATCCAGATGCAGGGCACTAAAACACACCTTCCACAGCTGGCAGATAAAATCACATCATTCATAAGAAAACTGAAGATGTAGGAGAAGCGAGTGAAAGAGGGCAATATAGACTCATTTGAGAGCCTGAAATCGTTCATTGAGGACAACAAGCTGCAGAACACATTGAGCCCATGCATGACAAGCCACATCTCTGCCCTACAAAAACAGTTTCTGAGGTATTTCCCAGTGCAGGATCCTACTGAATGTGACTGGATCCGTGACCCCTTCAGTTCAGTACCAGCAGCTGACTTCAGCACTGCAGAAGAGGAACAGTTCATTGATGTTACCTCTGATTCAACAATGAGGCTGCAGTTTCACTCAAAGACATTGGCTGCATTTTGGATTGGAGTGGAAAAGGACTACCCACTGCTGGGCAAGAGGGCCCTGACAGCACTTCTTCCTTTTGCCACATCTTACCTGTGTGAGATAGCTTTTTCTGCAGTTGCCTCAATCAAGACAAAATACAGATCAAAGTTGGACATTGAAAACGAGCTAAGAGTGGCAGTCTCACAGCTGCAGCCTCGATTTGAGAAAATCTGCAGCACAAAGCAAGCTCACATCAGCCACTGAAAAAATAGTGGGACTTGAAGTGTTATGGGAAATGTTGTTTTTGCACATTTTACAATTGTGTGTTTTTGCACATATATGCAAGTTTTTGTTTATTCCCTGAGAGTTGTTAACTTTATGATTACAGACAACGTTTCATATAAATTCTACAGGAGTTTGTAAGCAAAGGATATGTCTGAGTGTGTTTATGTGGGTACATGTAGGTAGGGGGGGCCGGAAAATATTTTTATCTTCCAAAGGGGGGCCCTGCAGAAAAAGTTTGGGAACCACTGATCTAACCCATTCACTTTAAAGTGAATTGTTTTCTTGGACACAAGAGAAAAAGATACTGTGGCCCTCATTTACGTAACGAATGTACGACAGAAAAACGGTAATTTCCATCAATTTGGACGTAAGCGTCAAGTCTCAACTCGTGTACGCAAGTTTTCGAGTCAGCGTGGACTTGCGGTGCAGCATAGTAAATCGAGTCGGTGAATTGTTATTAGACCATATATTCTGACTGGCATCTAAGCATATGCAGCCACATATTCATCACATAAAAATATGTAGCCTATGGCAAAATAGGCAGAATTATATATTGTAAAGGCCTACATCGACTATGTGTCATACAGCCTATCCCTAACATAAATAAGTATTTTCAAATTGTTTGCAATTAACGGGGTTAACAGTTTTCTGGTGTAAGATTAATTTCTCTTTGAGATAGCCTACTTGTTTGAGGTCTGACCATTTTTTCTTCACCTAAATGTAAAGAATTGTGATACAAGCTTAATATTAGGCTACTATTATATATATATAGGCTGTACATATCAGGGATGTATAAATTAAATATTCAAACCTCAGCTGGAGTTCGACTGTCGACAGCAACGCTGTTGACTGCAGCAGTGATTTCTTTCTATACTGCATTTTTCTGACTTCCTTTGATGCCAATTTTCAGGCTGCAAAATAGAACTAATCGGTTCAATTGGACTTGGGACGTTAGAGTTTCTATTTTGAGGTTGAAGAAGTTTCTCTTCTTGGACGTTTTTATGCATCTCCATGTCGTAAACTCTGGGGGCGAGGCCTCTAAACCGAGAATATTTAGGGGCGTGATATTTATATGATGATTGTTTTCAGTCGCCACATTTATCAACGCCCGATCATTCTTACGCTGTAATGGGCGAGATACGAACATTTCATGAATCACACGTGAACCCTGTCGTAAGATGATTTCTGCGCTGGTTTCTACGTTGATAAATGAGGGCCTGTATGTTTCATTTGCTCCAACCTGGAGAACCTGACAGTTTCCGTGGATTTGATGACTTAATGTTGCATCACACATTGTCTGAGGTAAAGACAATTATTTCCCCAGACAATAAAATCGTGTTTATAATGTTTGTGTGACAGATGTTGAGCTCTTACTTCTTGCTGAAGTTCGGCTGGTGAATATTAGGTGACTGCAGCAACAACTAGAGAAAGAAAGCAGGTATTACAACCATTTAATTTAATTTTTTTTAAAATATTTCTAAATAAAGTAACAGTACAATCCAAAGCAAAATGAAACACAGAGATTCATTCTAGAGTCAATCATCCTATTAATACTGCTCTTGGAACGATAACTAAGTAAATTTTAAGAAATTACACTTGTTTTGTTATTTTGAAAGTAGAAGGGAAAAATGCAACACCCAAATCAGAGCTTTGATTTTCTTAGTAACACCAGACCTGAAACAGTCAGCTCTATCAGTTTTTCTTGATCTTTGCAAATCGTTTCCTGAACTACCTTGCCCACTAAATGTTGATACAGGATATATATTGTTACAGGAGCTACATTGTCATACAGCATATCAGTATATCTGATATCTATATTGCCTAAACTTCATATGTGGCATAACAATATCCCCTCTCGTGTGTCCCCTGCATCTTATTTCAGGTTGATGGAAAACTACACCTACAACAGCTTCACACTCCAGTTGGAGGGCATAAAGGTCACAGAGGTTTCCATGTACCCTGTCTTTCTATTTTTCTTTTTTTCCTATCTATTTATTATGTTTTCCAATGTAGGCATTGTAGTCCTGGTGTGCATTGACAAGAGCCTTCACGAGCCTATGTATCTCCTTTTTTGCAATCTGCCACTCAATGACATTCTTGGAAACTCTCTCATGGTGCCCCGGCTGCTTACAGATATGTTGGTGCCTCCCTCTGAACGCCTCATCAGCTATTATGAGTGTGTGGTTCAAGCCTTCAACTCTCACATGTTCGGTACCACCTCTCACACAGTACTCATGATCATGGCCTTTGACAGATATGTGGCCATCTGCAATCCCCTGCGCTACACTACAATCATGAGTAACAAAATGGTGATCGAATTAACTCTGTCTGCCTGGGGGGTGGCCATTGTTTTGGTGGCTATTCTCCTCGGCCTGACCATACGGCTGAAGAGATGCAGGACTCTGATCGCAAACCCTTACTGTGACAATGCATCGTTATTTAAACTCTCCTGTGAGAGTGTCTTTATCAATAACGTCTATGGCCTCACTTTCACTGTGTTCCTGTTCACAGCTTCTATAGGCAGTATGGTTCTCACTTATGCTAAAATCACAATTGTCTGCCTGAGAAGTAAGAACAAGTCTTTGAACAGTAAAGCTCTAAAGACATGTAGCACCCATCTGTTTGTATACCTGATTATGTCTTCATGTGGATTTCTCACCATCATCCTGCATCGCTTCCCCCTGTACTCAGACTATAGGAAAATATCTTCCATTCTGTTTCATATCATCCCTGGCAGCCTGAACCCCATTATTTATGGGGTGCAGTCAAAAGAGATCCGCAAATTCATGTCAAATGTATTCCAGTCCAGAAAGGTTTTTCCATCATTTTAATTTGAAGACAAGTGGGGTTTTTGTAATTACATTACTAAATCATAACAGAGATCAATTTTAACTTAAATAACCTTATAAAAGTTTTATGATTTCAAATATTTTTCTTAGTTTTTAGAAAAGGTATGCAAAGGTTTGCAACTCCTTATGATTCATGTGGTGGAACTCTATTACATTAATCTGTATTGTATTTGCATGTTCATACAATCATATTCAGAGATGAAGGTACAAATGTACATAGTAAAACTGTATTCTTTAGAGATATAACAAAGTTTTATAAACTTGTTTTTAACTGGTGACTTGTTATTGCTCTCATTTGGCTATAGCAGTAGACCTGTTGATACATTTTCTTAATTTTCACGAGTTGGCTTTAGTCAGCTGTCTTGTTGGTTTCAAGTAGATGATGTTCCTAGTGGTTGCAGTAGTGGACTTTCAAGCCGACTCAGTTTGTTTTATTTCTTGTCTTTTTGTTTGAAGTGCCTCACAAATATAGTGAGGATGATTATTAGTGGTTCAAGCACGTAGTGCTGAACCACTATTGTCTACCTACTGATTTATTATTAGTGGTTCAAGCACGTAGTGCTATTGTTTTCCTATTGATTTATTATTATCATTTATGATCATTATTAGGTGTGGCCTATGATGTAATAACCACGTACTAGCTTATAAATAAAAGTACTCTGGGGTTGGCTTTCACCCATTGGAGAGTATTGAAGGAGAGGATGGAGATGAAGAGCGACGTGGACTGGGAAGTTGGAAGTTTTCTGTTGGAAAGGTAGGTGCCGGTTAGCTTAGCGATCAGCTTTTCTACTACAACGAAACAACGCTAACGATAGCTAGCTGCCAGCTCATGATACACACTAGCTCTGACAAGTTGCTCTGTTTTAGAGTTTTGGACCGCTACCACAGCCAGCGTGGCTTTTAGATATAAAACGTATCAGCAATTGTTTTGGTTGCAGGATACACCTGCTGCCAAAAGGTCAACACACACACTGCCACAGACTACCAATGGGCCATAAGTAATGATTGAGTAGGATATAGTTTATGCTATTTCAAGAGGGGAAATCCTGCTCAGTATACCTTTAAGTCCGATTTACACCAAACTTGGCTTTATTATTCTGCCTCGGGGCCACCGAAATCCAGCATGACAATTTTCCACCATTTTGAATATTGCGAAACAAAGTTTTTTTCTGTAAGGCTTTTTCACTTTTTGACCTATCACTAGCAAACGTGGTATACAGCCAAAGGGCAGTGAGATACACTTTGTAACATCGGAAAATCAGATAAACAATTTGCCAGCAGCAAATGAACTTCACAAGGGCGTGACCGAACACAAAACCAGCCGTAACTCACTGAGCGTTTTTTGGATCAATACAAATGTTCAGCAGAGATAATCAAGCATATCTGCAACAAAATTCCAAATCATCTCTTAGGGGGCGCCAAAAATGGCTGAATTTGTATCTCCTTTTTTTTTTATTATTATTTTTTTATTTAACAAAACCATGACATAAATCACCAGAAGACAAACAAACAATACAAACAAATCAAACTTAACACACTAAGGGCCCTATTTAAATGATCCATGGCACATGGTCTAAAGCGCATGGCGCAAGTGCATTTAGGGCATCCAAATCCAAATTGCTAGTTAAACGACGCACAATGTGGGCGCAAAGTAAGGTGCAAGGCGCAAAGGGGTTGTACTAAGTCCCTTAAATAATCGTAGGTGTGTTTTGGGCGTAACATGAACTCAACCAATCAGAGTCTCATCTCCCATTCCCTTTAAGAGCCAGGTGCGCTTGCACCTGGCTCTTTAAATGGCGGATTCAGCAAGTTGGAGAAACAAACGGTTTTCTGCTGAGGAAACGGATCTGCGATGTGTGTGTGTGTCGGGTGAAGGTAAGATTTGCAGTTTATTTTCATGACTTTTTGTTGGGCTGTGCTTTTTACATATTTACTGTGTTGTTTTTCTTGGTTGTAGGTTGCGTATTTAGCAGTTGGCAATGTGTGATGATGGTTAATGGGACATGTACGTTGCACATTTGGCACTGCATAATGGTGAGAGGGACACATAGTTTTTGGCATTTGGCATTGCGTAATGGTGAAAGCATATGGCAATTTGGCAACGAAACGCATGTCAGGAATGAAGTAAAGTGCAAATTTTCATAGTAGATGATCCTATTTTTCTATTCTCGTAGAGGGAGAGAGAGAGAGAGAGAGAGAGAGAGAGAGAGAGAGAGAGAGAGAGAGAGAGAGAGAGAGAGAGAGAGAGAGAGACGCATCTTACTATCTGAATAATGCACCCTTTAAATAGCAGGAAAATACTGCGCCAGACTTTAGACCAGGTTTTGGTTGGTCAATGGCGCAATCGCTTTCTGCTGCCTCAAGATAGCAATGCACCAACGATGCACCTGACCACACCTCATTTTAAGACCAACACACCCATGGTCGCAAAGATGGGCGCAAGTACATTTGCTATTTAAACAACGTGGGCGCTGGGCGTGAAAATGACATCTGTGTCCGTCGGAAACTAGCAATGACACTTGTGCTGTGCTTTGCGCCGGGTGTAAGATAGGGCCCTAAGTCACACTAAAACAAACCAAAATAATAAACACAAATTTCTTGTACATTTCTTGTAGCGGGCTGGCATACTAACAACTTAGTCATCCCACTATTAATCTTTTGTATCCAATCTTTTCCTATAGCAGAGATCAATTGATTATATGAATGAGGGGAACAGATCGTACCATACGTTTCAGTGAACTGGTTATACCTCATAAGTTTCCCATCTTCACACACAATATCATTTATAAACCAAACACCATGATCAAATACATTCTTCCAAAATATTGGTTTCCCTTCAATTAATATGTTAGAGTTTAACCATATTGTTTGCTGTAGGATTTCATCCCGACTTTCTGGAGGATGAAACTGAAAACACAGCATCACTGAATTGCTTCCTTTAAAAACATGGATACATTTCCAATCAAATTATTCACACAGTGTATATGAGCTGGCTGAATCTTTAGGAAGGAGTATAATCTTTTTTGAAACAATAGATGGGTACTCTCCAGTAATTTACATGAATACCAGTCTTCATTCAAGTATAATTTTTTAACACAGGAGGCTTTCAAAGAGAAACATAGGGCCTCCAAATTTAATAGTTTTAGCCCACCATGTTCATAACTATTATAAAGAACTCCTCTTTTGATTTTCTCTTGTTTGTTACTCCAGAGAAATTCAAAAATCTTTTGTTCATAAAACTTAAAGAAGGACTGTGATGGAATTGGGAGAAACATAAAAAGATAAATAAATTGCGGTACAACCAAGAAATTAACTAGGGAAATTTTCCCACAGAGTGTTAATGTTTTTCCCTTTCATGATTGTAGAATCTTATCCATCTTTCTCAACTTATTATTGTAATTCATTGTACAAAGGTCTTCTAAATTCTCTGGAATCACAATACCTAAAACATTAACTGGCCCATCAGTCTAGCTAATCGGTAATTTACATGGCATTTTATAATTTGTACCTTTCAGTCCCCCAGTCCTAAGAATGTTACATTTTTCATAATTTAGTTTCAAACCAGAAAATTGTGAAACAAGTTCCAAAAGTTCAAGAAGAGTTTGCAGACAAGAAGGTTTTGGATTTAGTAGGAAACTAGTGTCATCTGCATACACTGAAATTTTTGTTTGCATATTCCCAACTTCAAGCCCTTCTACGTCCATGTTAGACCTCACTTTAATGGCTAGTATTTCCATAGCAATTATAAATAAATATGGTGACAAAGGGCATCCTTGTTTGACTCCTCTTGATAAGGGCACTGACTTAGAAATATAACCATTATTAATAATCCTACAACTGGTGTCATTATATAATACTCTAACCCAATTAATTAAGGATTTACCAAAATGAAAAAAGCCTAAACTGTTAAAAATGAAATCTAAGTGAACCTTATCAAAGGCTTTCTCCAAATCAGCAATAAAAATTAACCCAGTTTTGTAATTTTCAATAATCCCAAACAACTGTGTGATATTATTACCAATATAACGACCCTGCAGAAATCCTGATTGATCTTGATGAATAATACTTGTCAGCACACTCTTCAGTCTATGAGCTATACATTTAGTGAGTATCTTAGCATCATAACATTGAAGTGTTATTGGTCTCCAATTCTTAAGATTCACAGGGTCCTTGAATTGGCCACTGGGTTCCTGCTTGAGTAACAAGGAGATAAAGCCTTCTTTCTGAGAGTCAGACAAATACCCAGCACTATATGAGAAATTAAAACAAGAAAGAAAAGGTTCTTTAACCAAATCAAAGCATTTTTGATAGACCTCAATGGGTATTCCATCTATTCCAGGTGTTTTCCCTGGTTTAAAGGCCATTACAACAGAAAAAAGTTCCTCCTCTGTAATCAAACCCTCGCATGACTGTTTCTGCATAGAAGTTAACTTTCTTTCATAATTTTGTGGAAAAAAGTTTTGAGAGCTGAGCAGAGGTGATGACTGAGATGAAAATATCTTAGCAAAATTATTTTCTATCTCATTTAAAAATTTGATCAGGGGAGGGCATTCCACAAATTGGGTGCAACAACTTGAAATGCACGGTCACCTTGGTTTTTGAACGGGTTCGAGGGACGTCCAGTAATTTTTGTTCAGAAGACCTAAGAGCCCGACCGTCGTGTAAGGGAGTAGAAGCTACTGAATGGACCGGGAGGAGCTTTGAGTCGGTTCGAGTTTTGACAGCAAGCTTTAGAAAAGAGGTGACAAAGGCAACACAGCTGGCCCGCGTGTGTGGCTATTTGTTTAGATCATTACATCTCAAGGAAATCTCGACATAGCACATGTTAGTTTCGGGATTGGTTATAGGGTCTGAAATCGCGTATTGCAGTTTTAACTGGTAAATGGATGCATGCTCTAGATGCAAGCGTTAGTCAAAATGTCAAGTTTGGCTGCGGTCGTTGTATGTGGATGTACAAAATATACAAGATATAGCTGAAATTGGTGTAAAATGCCATGAGTGCTTGAACCAGGCAATAGATGCCTGGTTCAAGCACGTACTACTGTTCAAGCACGTAGTGCTGAACCACTATTGTTTTGCTACTGATTTATTTTTATTATTATTATTATTAGTGGTTCAAGCACATAGTGCTGAACCACTATTGGTTTGCTACTGATTTATTTTTATTATTATTTTCCTTCTTCCGTGTTGCAATTTACCGTGAGATGCTATATGGTACAAACTTTAAATTTGGTACAGTGATTGGAACTGGTGTTCAAGTGTTGCTCTAACAAAAAAAATCAACATCCTTCAATCACCCTGAAGGGGCGCAATAATTCAAGGTCTAAAATTTAAGCATGTGAAAGGCACAATGTGAGTCTGATTGATGTGAAACTTAGCACACATATTATCCTGAGAGTGCTCTAAAAATTTGCCAATTGGACCACCAAAGTCCACCTATGTACTGTAGATTTTTTGTTAATTTGCAGAATTTGGAAAGCCTTGGCCTTGAGATACACTTTGTAACCATTTTCCAGAAAAATCTGACAACCAATATGGGGGCCATGAGTGAATGAACTTCGCAATGGCCGTGGCCTAACACAAAACTGGCCATAACTCAAAGACAATTGATGCAATCAACACAAAACTTGGTAAACTTGTTCACAAGAAACAACAAACATATCTTCAATGGCAATTTGAAATCAATCAATGGGGAGCGCCACAAAGGCTGTATCTGCTAATGCCATTGTTGAAATTGAATGAAATTTGCTCTAGGATCATGTACTAGTCAAAACCTGAAGGTTGGTCGTGATTGGTGAAGCTGGGCATGGCCTTTGTAATAACCATGTAATAGCTTGTAAATGTACGTGCATTTGTGCAATCAGTACCAAACTAGGCAGTTTTGGCCTCCAGGACAAAACCATCACATCAACCTCCTGGAGCTGATGGCGGTGTTGCAGGTTCTGCAATGCTTTGCACCCCTTTACAGGGCAAAAATGTGCTGGTGAGGACCAACAATCGGACCACGGTGGCTTATATCAACAGACAGGGCGGCATTCAATCTGCGCGTCTGTTTAGAGCTGCAGAGAGCTTGTAGTTGTGGGCCACAAAGAACGGATAATGCAGGGGCCAACATCATGTCGAGGGGTGGGCCCCTGGCGAAGGAATGGAGGTTACACCCCGACATAGTGGACCAGATTTGGTCCCTCTTCGGAAGGGTGGAAGTGGATCTTTTTGTCTCAAGGCAAAACTCCCACTGTCCACTATGGTTCTCTCTGCTTCACAGAGACAATCCACCCCTGTGCGTGGATGCATTTGCACACCCACCATCGCCAAGAAGGCTGCTTTATGCCTTCCCTCTTCTCTGTCTCATTCCTCCCTTACTGGTGACGATACAACAGAGAGGCAAACTGTGGAGAAGCTCATCATGGGACGCCGTGACTCGTCCCTACCACAAGCAGTCTACGACTCCAGTGACCTCCTTGGGAAATGTCACTGGAGACACAGTCAAGCGCTAGCTGACCATTTCTGGTCCACCTTCATCTGCCACTACTGGCCGGGTCTGCAAGAGAGGCAGAAGTGGAGGAAGGATGGCAAAGAACTGTCAGTCGGCTAGGTGGCCCTCATCGTTGACCCGCAGCTTCCTCGGGCACTCTGGCCTGTTGGGAAGGTCACTCAGATGTACCCTGGAGCCGACGGGCATGTCCGCACTGCGGCTGTACAGGTGAAGGACAGAACATACCTGTGCCCTGTGTCCCGGCTGGTGCAGCTCCTGAGTCTCCCTGATACAGTGGACCCCTGAGAGACTTTACTGTTTCTGTTCAAAATGTCTAAGTAGACTTTTGGGGGTGGCTGTGTAGGAAAGCCCTTGTTAAGAGAGTTTAGTTTCTTTGGCTCCTTGTGTTAGTTGTCGGTAATTGTCTCTGCCCTTTAGAGGACAGTTGGGAGTCTATTTGCAGTTGCCCACACTATTCATTTGCCCACATTATTTATTATTCATTTGCAAGATATAGGCCCATCTTTGTTAATGCAATTGTTAATGTTACTGGCAACATCATTGTTTGGATACTATAACATGCTCCAGCTAGTATTACTAGTATTGTACATGTACTTGAGTTTATCGGTATTAGGTCACTGACCCTTTAAGAGGAACAGAGTTTCCGGCTCTGACCAGTCCGTCCTGGTCTGTTAGCTAGGGAGCTGCATTTACTTTCTTCCATGTCGGGGAAGTTGTGTGTCAATGATAGATGTAAGTAGAGTATTTATGTTTAGGTGTGTGCCTTGTTTCACTACTGCAACTTACCCTGGAGCCTATGTTTATGTCAATCCGTTTCTGTTGTTGTTTCTCTCCGCTAGTCAGATTCTGTCAGGTATGTTCACTAGTTAGCCTAGCTGAGTGCTAGCTAGGCTAGATATATAAACCTATCGTTCTGTTTACTATTAGAGCATTGAACTGAACTCTTACATTGGTATACTGTTTATGCCCTTGTGCCTGTATTGCCTAGCTTAGTCCCACCGCATAGCCAGTCAGTCTATATAGCTAGGATAGCTATGTTTAACATTGTCTCTAGCTCCTAACTACAGGGACTATTGTAACTCTAGACCAGTGGCTCCCAAACTTTTTAAAGTCATGTACCCCCTCAAACATTCAACCTCCTGCTGTGTACCCCCTCTATCTCCACAGACGGCCAACTCTCATATGATGTTACATTTTGCCATGTTTGTAAGCCTGCTACAAAAAGACAGTACCGTAAAACTTCAATTAATGGCCCAGGTTTTTATTTGCTTCAAACACTGAACTCAACCGGCCTATATTTGGGACAGGCTCTATATGGGACAGGCCTTTAATTCCTTTCACACAAAACTCTTGCTCAGCAAAGATGGGAAATACTATCAAATTGTTTATTTTAACCAGTATGAATATTACTTGTATAAAAATTAGGCTATCGAATAACATATCAATTACGAATCATTCATTTGAGAGAGAGAGAGAGAGAGAGAGAGAGAGAGAGAGAGAGAGAGAGAGAGAGAGAGAGGCGGTGGTCGAGCGACCTAGAAAGTGAATGAAGAGAGGGAGCGGTGGTCGAGCGACCTAGAAAGTGAATGAAGAGAGGGAACGGTGGTAGAGAGAGAGAGAGAGAAAGAAAGAGAGAGAGAGAGAGAGAGGGGCGGTGGTCGAGCGACCTAGAAAGTGAATGAAGAGAGGGAGCGGTGGTAGAGAGAGAGAGAGAGAGAAAGAAAGAGAGAGAGAGAGAGAGAGGGGCGGTGGTCGAGCGACCTAGAAAGTGAATGAAGAGAGGGAGCGGTGGTAGAGAGAGAGAGAGAGAGAGAGAGAGAGAGAGAGAGAAGCGGTGAATGAAGAGAGGGAGCGGTGGTAGCGAGAAAGCCGGTGAACCTCTCCTGAGTTTTGTTCAGCAAATTTGACAACTGACAGCTTGAATTTCAGGTCGTACTTTTTTCTCTGTGCCGCCATGGCGATCAGCAAATATGACTGAGGTTTGAATGCAAGTAAAAAAAATAAAATTCGCAGCATCAATGGCAACCGGCTTCTAATTGAGACCGGCCTTTATTTGTCAAAACGTGTAGCCACACCCGGCCAGTAAAAGGGACTCGGCGTTTAATTGGGGTCTTCGCAGAATGCGGGTGGGTAAAAAAACACTGCTTAAGATCATGCGACTGCCGACTGTTAATTATTGTGACTGAAGTGTTTTTGTGGATTTATTTTTGACACAGAGAGGGTACTACAGATTATTTTTTTGGCGTACCCCCGACGTAACTGCGAGTACCCCTGGGGGTACGAGTACCCCACTTTGGGAATAGCTGCTCTAGACAACAGCGTTATGTTTAATGTGTGTGCGTGTAGACCATGTGATTGCTCATGTGTGTTATTACTGTTACTACTACTGTTACTACTATTATTACTACTATTAATATATATCTGTTGTATCGTGTTTCCCTGTACAACCACATTCTTCCCTTGAATAAAGACCCCTAAACTGAAGCTCCTCCTCTGTGATTCTCTGATCGGAGTCACACCCCATAGTGTTCACCAGCTTTATTCCGCGCATCTGTAGAGCCCCCCAAAGACCTCTATTTCAGCCTCAGTGCACTGAAATTTGCATGCTTGCATGCAGCCAATAACGATGAGCCTGTTCACCTATATGAAGCCTTTTTCTATAAATGGCTCATCATCCACTAAATCTTCAGCGACTTGTGGAGCGGCAGGGTGACTCATTAGAGGGCTTCACCTGTGATCATAGAACAATGCGTTCTATTTCACACAGGCTTTGAGACACGTTGAGACTCCAACATAACAGGTCTCTCACCCAAGGTCTCGTGTTCCAGTGCTGAGCATCAAGCCAGAGAAAGACCCAGACACATCCAACAGATAAAATCTGATGAATGGACAGGCCGTCAACCGCTGTACAGATCTCCTCCAACCCACTATGCCACTAAAAAGGGCTGTGGACGCTGCTACACTGCGTATAGAGTGCACAAATGGCAATGGGAGGATCTCTGCCCGCCAACACAGAAGCTTGTGACATGCCATCACAGAGCAAGTGGGTGAATCTCGGTTTCGACAGGGGCTTGCCAGCCACTCCATCCACACAGCACACAAACAACCCCTCATGACAAGAGGAGATTGCTGATACATACACTTTGATAGTAGAAAGCATCTGTCCCCTCTCCAGGTGCTGGAGAAAAGAGAGAATAGATCCAGTTGAACAGTTCAGTGGATCAAGGTCTCTCTTCCCACACACACCACTTTTGAAAACCCAGCTGTTTTGCTTTGTAGTTAGTGATGGTGGCTTGCGCTCGCGCGCCCTGGATGGTCTGTGCAGACAAGCCAGCATGCATAAATCTGTCCCTGTCAGGAACCAAACTCTCATGCCAATCGCTCCCTTTGCCTGCGACAGAGCACCCCAAAATTGGGGAACTGAGAATGAGACAGAGAAGAGGGAAGGCATAAAGCAGCCTTCTTGGCCATGGTGGGCGTGCAAATGCATCCACCCCCAAGGGGTGGATTGTCTCTGTGAAGCAGAGAGAACCATAGCGGACAGTGGAAGTTTTGCCTTGAGGCAAAAAGATCCACTTCCGCCCTTCCGAAGAGCGACAAAATCTGGTCCGCTACGTCGGGGTGTAACCTCCATTCCTTCGCCAGGGCCCCCCGCCCCTCGACATGATGTTGGCCCCTGCATTATCCGTTCTTTGTGGCCCACAACTACAAGCTCTCTGCAGCTCTAAACAGACGCGCAGATTGAATGCCGCCCTGTCTGTTGATATAAGCCACCGTGGTCCGATTGTCTCAACAGCACATTTTTGCCCTGTAAAGGGGTGCAAAGCATTGCAGAACCTGCAACACCGCCGTCAGCTCCAGTAGGTTGATGTGACGGTTTTGCTCTGTAGGCCAAAACTGCCTAGTTTGGTACTGATTACACAAATGCACATTTACAAGCCATTACATGGTTATTACATAGGCTACGCCCACCTTCACCAATCACGACCAACCTTCAGATTTTGACTAGTACATGGTCCTAGAGCAAATTCCGTTAAATTTCAACAATGGCATTAGCAGATACAGCCTTTGTGGTGCTCCCTATTGATTGATTTCAAAATGCCGTTGTAGATATGTTTGTTGTTTCTTGTGAACAAGTTTACCAAGTTTTGTGTTGATTGCATCAATGGTCTTTGAGTTATGGCCAGTTTTGTGTTAGGCCATGGCCATTGCAAAGTTCATTCACTCATGGCCGCCATATTAGTTGTCAGATTTTTCTGGAAAATGGTTACAAAGTGTATCTCAAGGCCCTGTAAATATGTACAAAGTTTGGTGTTGATAGGTGAAAAACTGAAAAAGCCTTATGGAAAAAAATGTTTTTCCAAATTCTGCAAATTAACAAAAAATCTATATAGGTGGACTTTGGTGGTCCAATTGGCAAATTTTTAGAGCGCTCTCAGGATAATATGTGTGCCAAGTTTCACGTCAATCGGACTCATGGTTTACCTTTCACATGCTTAAATTTTAGACCTTGAATTATTGCGCCCCTTCAGGGTGATGTTGACATTTTTTGTTAGAGCAGCACTTGAACACCATTTCCAATCACTGTACCAAATTTCAAGTTTGTACCATATAGCATCTCACGGTAAACTGCAACACGGAAGAAGGAAAATAATAATAACAAAAATAAATCAAGTCAAATCAATTCAAATTGTATTTATACAGCACATTTCATACACAGGGCAACACAATGTGCTTTACATAAAAAGACAATACAATCGCAACACAATCATAGAAGTGCAAGTGCAGAAGATAGATATGCAGCAACAGGTGTTACTGCAGTTTTTTATATATTAGTTTTTAAATGATTTTTAGATGGTAGAAGGCTGATCTTGTGAGTTGATTGATATGGCTCTTAAAGTTTAGATCGCCGTCTATGATTACACCCAGATTTCTAGCTTCACTTTTGCTCTCCAGAGACCTGAGAACTGAGATGAGCTGCAATTTTCTGTCTCTGAGCCTTTGCACCAAAGATGAGTATTTCTGTTTTGTCTTTGTTCAGTTGTAAACAGTTCTCTGACATCCATAGATTCATATCATCAATACACTGTGTTAGGGAATGTATGGGATCTAGGTCATCACGAGATAGGGATATGTACAGTTCTGAATCATCTGCATAATTATGGTAATTTATTTTTTGTTTCTGTATAACGTGCGAGTGGGAGCATATAGAGATTAAATAGTAGTGGTCCAAGAATCGAACCTTGGGGTACTCCACACATAATACCCACTCTGTCTGAGGCAAAGTCTCCAATGGACACAAAGAACTATCTGTCCTGTAGGTAGGTTCTGAACCAGTTTACAACCGGGCCGGATAGATCGACCCATTTTTCTAACCTCTCTAGTAAAATATCATGGTCAACAGTGTCGAAAGCGGCACTGAGATCCAGGAGCACAAGAACAGATAGATTATTAGTCTGTGTTTATATGCAGATCGTTCACAGCTTTGATAAGTGCTGTTTCTGTGCTATGGTGAGATCAAAAACCCGATTGATAAATGTCTAGAAGGCTGTTTGATGTAAGATAGTTATTAAGCTGAGAATAAACAGTTTTTTCAAGTATTTTGCTGAGGAATGGTAAGTTGGAGATGGGCCTATAGTTAGCAATAATTGTTGCATCAAGGTTGCCCTTCTTCAGTGTTAAAACATATGGGTAAAAACAACCAGGATCTAAAAGAGTAGATACAAATGTGGCTTAAAACTGGATACAAATGTCAATTTGTGACAGAGCTTCAGGCGGACGAACAGAGCATCAGAATCAGAATCAGAATCAGAATAAAGTTTATTGCCAAGTAAGTTTTCACAGTACAAGGAATTTGCTTTGGCATGGAGGTGCATACAATAAACATAAAAATAATAAAATAAAATAAAATAAAAATAATAATAATACAATTAAAAATATAATAAAAAATATAATAAGAAATAAGAAATAAAAATATGTACAAATATATATGTGCAATATAACAATATAACAATATAACTTTTTTTTTTTTCCAAGTGAATGAAATGTACAGTTTGTACAGGTATGTGCAAAAAATTTTCCAAAGAATGTGCAAAGGTATGGGGGGGGGGATAAGGGACTGTGTCAGTGGGGGTCCCGGGCCTTGATGATGAGGCCAGCTGCAGACGGGAAGAAACTGTTCTTGTGGCGTGAGGTTTTGGTCCTGATGGACCGCAGCCTCCTGCCAGAGGGGAGTGTTTCAAATAGTTCGTGTCTAGGGTGAGAGGGGTCGGCCACAATCTTTCTTGCTCGCCTCAGGGTCCTGGAGGCGTACAGGTCCTGGAGGGAAGGTAGATTGCAGCCAATCACCTTCTCAGCAGAGCGAATGATACGCTGCAGTCTGCCCTTGTCCTTGGCAGTGGCAGCAGCGTACCAGATGGTGATGGAGGAGGTGAGGATGGACTCAATGATGGAGGAGTAGAAGTGCACCATCATCGTCTTCGGCAGGTTGAACTTCCTCAGCTGCCGCAGGAAGTACATCCTCTGTTGTGCTTTTTTGGTGAGGGAGCTGATGTTCAGCTCCCACTTGAGGTCCTGGGTGATGATGGAGCCCAGGAAGCGGAAGGACTCCACAGTGTCGACTGGGGAGTCTCTCAGGGTGATGGGAGTGAGTGGGGCTGGGTTCTTCCTGTAGTCCACAACCATCTCCACTGTCTTCACAGCGTTGAGCTCCAGGTTGTTCAGTCCGCACCAGGACACCATGCGGTCAATCTCCTGCCTGTAGGCTGACTCATCCCCACCAGAGATGAGCCCAATGTGGGTGGTGTCGTCCGTGAACTTCAGGAGCTTGACAGACTGGTGACTAGAGGTGCAGCTGTTGGTGTACAGGGAGAAGAGTAGAGGGGAAAGAACGCAGCCTTGGGGGGAACCGGTGCTGATGGTATGGGAGTCAGAGACATGTTTTCCCAGCTTCACGTGCTGCTTTCTGTCCGACAGAAAGTCTGTGATCCACCTGCAGGTGGAGTCAGGCACACTCAGCTGGGAGAGCTTGTCCTGTAGCAGAGCCGGGATGATCGTGTTAAAGGCAGAGCTGAAGTCCACAAACAGGATCCTGGCGTAGGTTCCTGAGGAGTCCAGGTGCTGGAGGATGAAGTGGAGGGCCATGTTTATTGCGTTGTCTACAGACCTGTTGGCTCTGTAGGCGAACTGCAGGGGGTCCAGGATGGGGTCAGTGAAGTTTTTGAGATGTGACAGCACAAGGCGTTCAAAAGACTTCATCACCACAGAGGTCAGGGCGACGGGTCTGTAGTCATTAAGTCCTGTGGTCCTTGGCTTTTTGGGGACAGGGATGATGGTGGAGGTCTTGAAGCAGGCTGGAACGTGGCATGTCTCCAGTGAGGTGTTGAAAATGTCTGTGAACACCGGAGACAGCTGATCGGCACAGTGCTTCAGGGTGGATGGAGAGACAGAGTCTGGCTCGGCTGCTTTGCGGGGGTTCTGTCTCTTGAAAAGCCTGTTAACGTCCCTGCCCAGGATGGATAAAGTCGTCACTGTGGTAGGGGGGGAGGGGGGCTCTGAGGTGGGCAGCTGTGGAGAGGTGTCAGGACTGTCCCATTGTCTTTCAAAGCGGCAGTAGAACTCATTCAGGTTGTTGGCCAGGCGCAAGTCGTTAGCAGAGTGGGGGGCTCTAGGTTTGTAGTTGGTGATCTGTCTGAGCCCTTTCCAGACAGAAGCAGAGTCATTGGCTGAGAACTGGTGTTGGAGTTTCTCAGAGTACAGTTTAGCTTCTCTCACCGCCTTGCTAAACCTGTACTTCGACTCTATAAACCTGACTCTGTCCCCACTCCTAAAGGCCTCTTCCTTCTCTGACCTTAGCTGTCTGAGTTTGGCTGTGAACCAGGGTTTGTCGTTGTTGTACCTCACCGTAGTGCGTGATGGTACACAACTGTCCTCACAGAAGCTAATGTATGATGTCACAGCCTCTGTGTACTCGTCCAGACTGTTGGTAGCAGTCCTGAAAACCTCCCAGTCAGTGCAGTCCAAGCACGCCTGAAGATCTTCCACAGCTTCACTGGTCCACTTTTTTGATGTCCTCACCACAGGTTTGCAGAGCTTTAATTTCTGCCTGTAAGCAGGAATCAGGTGGATCATGACGTGGTCAGAGTGTCCCAGTGCAGCGCGGGGAACGGCGTGATAGGCACTGCTTACTGTGGTGTAACAGTGATCCAGAGTGTTCTCCTCTCTGGTCGGGCATTTAATAAACTGGGAGTTCATGGGAGAGATTTCCTTTGTTAAAGTCACCGATTACAATAACTAAGGAATCCGGGTTTGTCCGCTCCACACACAGTATCTGGTCGGCGAGCATGCGCTGTACCTCCTGCACGTTGGCCTGCGGTGGAATGTAAACACCGACCAGAATGAATGAAACAAACTCGCGAGGGGAGTAGAAGGGTTTACAGTTTATGAAAAGTGATTCCAGATCGGGAGAACAGTGCTGTAGAATCACTGTCACATCCTTACACCATCCACTGTTTGTATAAAAACAGATACCTCCACCTTTCGTCTTGCCGGAAAGCTCTGTGTGGCGATCCGCTCTGAAGAGTTGGAATCCTGCCAGCTGCAGCGCAGAGTCCGGTATCGATCCACACAGCCACGTCTCCGTGAAGCACAGAACGGAAGATGAAGAAAAGTCTCTGTTCTTCCCCAACAGTAGCTGAAGTTCGTCCAATTTGTTTCTCAGTGAACGCACGTTAGAGAGAAATATTCCCGGTAACGGAGTGTGGAGTCCGCGCCAGCGGAGACGCACAAGCGCACCGGCCCGTTTTCCTCTCCTCCGGCGTTTCACTGTGTTTACAAAGGTGAGTGCACCTTTGACCAGAATGTCCAGTAATTCCACAGATGGGGCGATGAAAGTGGGAAAATAATCCTTAGGGGTTGAATCCCTGATGTTCATGAGCTCTTTTCTGGTGAAAGAGCTCGCTGTACCGTAGCAAAACACTGAATTTACGAACAAAACAAGACAAAACAATGCGCACCAACACACCGAGGCAGCCATGTCTTCAGACCGGAAGTTAGTGCAGTGCAGAAACACAAAGGTAGTAGCACTAATAATAAATATAGCCGCAGGCGTCAATTGCCTGGTTCAAGCACTCATGGCATTTTACACCAATTTCAGCTATATTTTGTATATTTTGTACATCCACATGCAACGACCACAGCCAAACTTGACATTTTGACTAAAGCTTGCATCTAGAGCAATAAGCGATTTCAGACCCTATAACCAATCCCAAAACTAACGTGTGCTATGTAGAGATTTCCTTGAGACCTAATGATCTAAACAAATAGCCACACACGCAGGTCAGCTGTGTTGCTGTTTTCACCTCTTTTCTAAAGCTTGTTGTCAAAACTCGGACCGACTCAAAGCTCCTCCCAGTCCATTCAGTAGCTTTTCATTTTTTTAAAACTAGCTCGTCTCCTCCCCCACTGTTTAAAAGCGGCTCTCACCCCCTCCCATCCCTGAAAAAAGTTCTCACAATGACGGAATTGATAAAGCAAGCGAGTAAACTTGTTAAACTAGTAAACTTGCTACCTACCTCTTCACTTGTCATTGTTGGACATACATAACCTTCAGGTGGAGAAAAATATGGCAACGTGAGACTGGTAACTGGCGACACTTCTCAGCAGGCACCTTTAGCTTAGCTATTAGCCTTTATGCACGGTTTGTCCTTGGGGGCATCTGTAGTCCACCAGCTTTGCTGTGGTTTATTTACAAATGTGTTGCGGTTTCTGTCACCCTCTAGTGGTGGGAAAATTGCTTAGTGCAGCTTTATGGAGATACAAATTGAGCCATTTTTGGCGCCCCCTATGAGATGATTTGGAATTTTGTTGCAGATATGCTTGATTACCTCTGCTGAACATGTGTAACAAGTTTTGTATTGATCCAAAAAACGCTCAGTAAGTTACGACTGGTTTTGTGTTCGGTCACGCCCTTGTGAAGTTCATTTGCTGCTGGCAAATTGTTTATCCGATTTTCCGATGTTACAAAGTGTATCTCACTGCCCTTTGGCTGTATTCCACGTTTGGTAGTGATAGGTCAAAAAATGAAAAAGCCTTACGGAAAAAAACTTTGTTTCGCAATATTCAAAATAGTGGAAAATTGTCATGCTGGATTTCGGTGGTCCCGAGGCAGATTAATAAAGCTAGGACAAGTGGGTCATTTTACCAGGTTTGGTGTAAATTGGACTTAAAGGTATACTCAGCAGGATTTCCCCCCTTGAAATAGCATAAACTCAACCAAAAATTATCCTACTCAATCATTACTTATGGCCCATTGGTAGTCTGTGACAGTGTGTGTGTGTTGACCTTTTTGGCAGCAGGTGTATCCTGCAACCAAAACAATTGCTGAATTGTTTTATATCTAAAAGCCACGCTGGCTGTGGTAGCGGCCCAAACTCAAAAAAAGAGCAACTGGTCAGAGCTAGTGTGTATCATGAGCTGGCAGCTAGCTATCGTTAGCGTTGTTTCGTTGTAGTAGAAAAGCTGATAGCTAAGCTAACCGACACCTACCTTTCCAACAGAAGACTTCCAACTTCCCAGTCCACGTCGCTCTTCATCTCCATCCTCTCCTTCAATACTCTCCAAAGGGTGAAAGCAAACCCCAGATTCACTGGGGTTCACTGGAATGAGCCTTGTCTGCTTGGCGTTTTGCCTCGCTGTACTTTTTTACTGGTTTTTACCATTCTGGCAACCGCAGGGAGGAGGGGTCAACTTTGAAAGCTGTGTTTACAAGTCACAACCAGCAAAATCCTACTCAGTATGCCTTTAAATTCTGAGAGAAAATATCACTACGGCGCCCCCTTTTGGCCAATTTGCATCGAACTTGGTAGGCAGGTTTGAAATGCCTTTCCGGACAATATGCCCAAGTTTGGAACTAATTGCCCAAATGCACTTTGATTTATAAGCTATTACATGGTTATTACATGATAGACCATGCCTAATAATGATAATAATTGATAATAATAAATCAGTAGGAAAACAATAGTGGTTCAAGCACTACGTGCTTGAACCACTAATAATCATCCTCACTATATTTGTGAGGCACTTCAAACAAAAAGACAAGAAATAAAACAAACTTTGAGTCGGCTTGAAAGTCCACTACTGCAACCACTAGGAACATCATCTACTTGAAACCAAAAAGACAGCTGACTAAAGCCAACTCATGAAAATTAAGAAAATGTATCAACAGGTCTACTGCTATAGACAAATGAGAGCAATAACAAGTCACCAGTTAAAAACATGTTTATAAAACTTTGTTATATCTCAAAAGAATACAGTTTTACTATGTACATTTGTACCTTCATCTCTGAATGCAAATATATGCAAATCTATGCAACCACAATACAGATTAATGTAATAGAGTTCCACCACATGAATTATAAGGAGTTGCAAACCTTTGCACACCTTTTCTAAAAACTAAGAAAAATATTTGAAATCATTAAACTATTATAAGGTTGTTTAAGTGAAAATTGATCTCTGTGATGATTTAGTAAACCCCACTTGTCTTCAAATTAAAATGATGGAAAAATCTTTCTGGTCTACTGCTATAGCCAAATGAGAGCAATAACATCTGTTAAAAACAAGTTTATAAAACTTTGTTATATCTCAAAAGAATACAGTTTTACTATGTACATTTGTACCTTCATCTCTGAATACAAATTTCTTTTAATGTCTATGGACACGTGATTGTATGAACATGCAAATACAATACAGATTAATGTAATAGAGTTCCACCACATGAATTGCAAAAGGAGTTTCAAACCTTTGCACACCTTTTCTAAAACTAAGAAAAATATTTGAAATCATAAAACTATTATAAGGTTGGTGAATAAGGTTAAGTGAAAATTGATCTCTGTTATGATTTAGTAAACCCCACTTGTCTTCAAATTAAAATGATGGAAACACCTTTCTGGACTGGAATACATTTGACATGAATTTGCGGATCTCTTTTGACTGCACCCCATAAATAATGGGGTTCAGGCTGCCAGGGATGATATGAAACAGAATGGAAGATAGTTTCCTATAGTCTGAGTACAGGGGGAAGCGATGCAGGATGATGATGAGAAATCCACATAAAAACATAATCAGGTATACAAACAGATGGGTGCTACATGTCTTTAGAGCTTTACTGTTCAAAGACTTGTTCTTACTTGTCAGGCAGACAATTGTGATTTTAGCATAAGTGAGAACTATACTGCCTATAGAGGCAGTAAGCAGAACCACACTGAAGGTGAGGCCATAGACGTTATTGATAAAGACACTCTCACAGGAGAGTTTAAACAACGATGCATTGTCACAGTAAGGGTTTGCGATCAGAGTCCTGCATCTCTTCAGCCGTATGGTCAGGCCGAGCAGAATAGCCACCAAAACAAAGGCCACCCCCCAGGCAGAAACAGTTAATTTTATCACCATTTTGTTACTCATGATTGTAGTGTAGCGCAGGGGATTGCAGATGGCCACATATCTGTCAAAGGCCATGATCATGAGTACTGTGTGAGAGGCGGTAGCGAACATGTGTGTGGTGAAGGCTTGAACCACACACTCATAATAGCTGATGAGGCGTTCAGAGGGCGGCACCAACATGTCTACAAGCAGCCGGGGCACCATGATAGAGTTTCCAAGAATGTCATTGATTGGCAGATTGCAAAAAAGGAGATACATAGGCTGGTGAAGGCTCTTGTCAATGGACACCAGGACTACAATGCCTACATTGGCAAACATAATAAATAGATAGGAAAAAAAGAAAAATAGAAATACAGAGTACTTGGAATCCTCTGTGACCTTTAAGCCCTCCAGCTGTAGTGTGAAGCTGTTGTAGGTGTAGTTTTCCATCAACCTGAAATAAGAAACACAAGAGGGAATATTGTTATGTCACATTTTAGGAAATATACATACATATATATATATATATATATAAACAAGATATACTGATATGATATCAGGTATACTGATATGCTGTATGACAATGTAGCTCCTTCAGGAAACAATTTGCAAAGATCAATAAAAAATGATAGAGCTGATTGTTTCCAGTTTGGTTTCACTAAAAAAAATCAAAGCTCTGATTTGGGTGTTGCATTTTTTTCCTTCTACTTTCAAAATAATGAAACAAATTTCACTCCTATTGTTCCAAGAGCAGTATTAATAGGATGATTGTCTATAGAATGAATCTCTGTGTATGAAATTGTTATAATACCTGCTTTCTTTCTCTAGTTGTTCCTGCAGTCATCTAATATTCACCAGCCGAACTTCAGCAAGAAGTAAGACCTCAACGTCTGTCACAGTTTTTATAAACACGATTTTCTTGTCTGGGGAAATAATTGTCTTTACCTCAGACAATGTGTGATGCATCATCAAGTCATCAGATCCATGGAAACTGTCAACAGGCTCTCCAGGTTGGAGCAAATGAAACATACAGTGTCTTTTGTCTGGTGTCAAGAAACCAACATACTTTAAAGTGAATAGGGTAGATGTCATATGCCATGTTTGTACTTCCTTTAATACACAATAAGTTGAAGTTGGTTTAATTCCACATCTGTATACATCAATTTTTAGAAAAAAACAAAAGTTGATTAAAAAATATTCACACAATAGTTCGAAAATATTGCTGATTCCATCTGCAAAAGGGTTTTAAAGGAGGGTGACACTGAGAGGGTTAACAGACATAAACAGCCTGGATTGTGCGTATACAACATGGGGTGAAACCGAGAGAGACACAAAGTAGGCAACTTCTTGAAATTTTTAGGATACTGTTCATGCCTATTCCTTGATTGGTTCCAGGTTGTGCGACCAGATCACAACCCAATGGTAACTCAATAACTTTACATACTTACCTAATGCCCTCTAGCCCTCTAGCAAGCAAGCAAGCAAGCAAATTTATTTATAGAGCATTTCATACACAGGGGCAATTCAGTGTGCTTTACATACATAAAAGCAAAAGGAACATCCATATATAATTAAAAGAAAGTACAATGTACATAAAATAGTAGTTAAAAAGAGAGTAATATAATTTAAAAAAAAAAAAAGTAATAAAAAGAAAATACAAAGTACATACTATCCCTCAATCGTATCATACAATCCCTCAAATGCTTTTAACCTGGATTTAAAAATTGCTACATTTGGGGCACATCTAAGATCTTCTGGCAGTTTGTTCCAGTTGCATGCAGCATAACAGCTAAATGCTGCTTCACCATGTTTAGTTTGGGCTCTGGGCTGTACTAGCTGACCTGAGTCCATGGATCTAAGAGCCCTGCATATCAGAGATGTATTCTTGGCCCAGACCATTCAGTGATTTGTAGACTAGTAGCAGCACTTTAAAATCTATTCTGTAACAAACTGGAAGCCAGTGTAAAGATTTTAGAACTGGAGTAATGTGCTCTGTTCTCCTGGTCCTGGATAAAACTCTAGCAGCAGCATTCTGAGTGAGCTGCAGCTGTTTAATGGTCATTTTAGGGAGACCAGTTACTAGTGGGGCTCTACTGGCTTGACCACTCATCTAGTCGCCTCTGTAGGAAAGCCCTTGTTAAGAGAGTTTAGTTTCTTTGGCTCCTTGTGTTAGTTGTCGGTAATTGTCTCTGCCCTTTAGAGGACAATTGGGAGTCTATTTGCAGTTGCCCACACTATTCATTTGCCCACATTATTTATTATTCATTGGTAAGATATAGGCCCATCTTTGTTAATGCAATCGTTAATGTTATTGGCAACATCATTGTTTGGATACTATAACATGCTCCAGCTAGTATTACTAGTATTGTACATGTACTTGAGTTTATCGGTATTAGGTCACTGGCCCTTTAAGAGGAACAGAGTTTCCGGCTCTGACCAGTCCATCCCGGTCTGTTTGCTAGGGAGCTGCATTTACTTTCTTCCGTGTCGGGGAAGTTGTGTGTCAATGACAGATGTAAGTAGAGTATTTATGTTTAGGTTTGTGCCTTGTTTCACTACTGCAACTTACTCTGGAGCCTATCCGTTTCTGTTGTTGTGTCTCTCCGCTAGTCAGATTCTGTCAGCTATGTTCGCTAGTTAGCCTAGCTGAGTGCTAGCTAGGCTAGATATATAAACCTATCGTTCTGTTTACTATTAGAGCATTGAACTGAACTCTTACATTGGTATACTGTTAATGCCCTTGTGCCTGTATTGCCTAGCTTAGTCCCCCCGCATAGCCAGTCAGTCTATATAGCTAGGATAGCTATGTTTAACATTGTCTCCAGCTCCTAACTACGGGGACTATTGTAACTCTAGACAACAGCGTTATGTTTAATGTGTGTGCATGTTAGATCATGCGATTGCTCATGTGTGTTATTACTGTTTATTAATATATATCTGTTGTATCGTGTTTCCCTGTAGAACCACATTCTACCCTTGAATAAAGACCCCTAAACTGAAGCTCCTCCTCGGTGATTCTCCGATCGGAGTCACACCCCATAGTGTTCACCAGCTCTATTCCACACATCTGTAGAGGCCCCCAAAGACCTCTATTTCAGCCTCAGTGCACTGAAATTTGCATGCATGCATGCAGCCAATAAGGATGAGCCTGTTCACCGTGTTCCAGTGCTCAGAACTGAAACACGAGACCCGAGAAAGACCCAGAAAGACCCAGACACATCCAACAGATAAAATCTGATGAATGGACAGGCCGTCAACCGCTGTACAGATCTCCTCCAACCCACTATGCCACTAAAAAGGGCTGTGGACGCTGCTACACTGCGTGTAGAGTGCACAAATGGCAATGGGACGATCTCTGCCCGCCAACACAGAAGCTTGTGACATGCCATCACAGAGCCAGTGGGCGAGTCTCGGTTTCGACAGGGGCTTGCCAGCCACTCCATCCACATAGCACACAAACAACCCCTCATGACAAGAGGAGATTGCTGATACATACATTTGTTAGTAGAAAGCACCTGTCTCCTCTCCAGGTGCTGGAGAAAAGAGAGAATAGATCCAGTTGAACAGTTCAGTGGATCAAGGTCTCTCTTCCCACACACACCACTTTTGAAAACCCAGCTGTTTTGCTTTGTAGTTAGTGATGGTGGCTTGCGCTCGCGCGCCCTGGATGGTCTGTGCAGACAAGCCAGCATGCATAAATCTGTCCCTCTCAGGAACCAAACTCTCATGCCAATCGCTCCCTTTGCCTGCGACAGAGCACCCCAAAATAGGGGAGCTGAGAATGAGACAGAGAAGAGGGAAGGCATAAAGCAGCCTTCTTGGCCATGGTGGGCGTGCAAATGCATCCACGCCCAGGGGTGGATTGTCTCTGTGAAGCAGAGAGAACAATAGCGGACAGTGGAAGTTTTGCCTTGAGGCAAAAAGATCCACTTCCGCCCTTCCGAAGAGGGACCAAATCTGGTCCGCTACGTCGGGATGTAACATCCATTCCTTCGCCAGGGGCCCGCCCCTCGACATGATGTTGGCCCCTGCATTATCCGTTCTTTGTGGCCCACAACTACAAGCTCTCTGCAGCTCTAAACAGACGCGCAGATTGAATGCCGCCCTGTCTGTTGATATAAGCCACCGTGGTCCGATTGTCTCAACAGCACATTTTTGCCCTGTAAAGGGGTGCAAAGCATTGTAGAACCTGCAACACCGCCATCAGCTCCAGTAGGTTGATGTGACGGTTTTGCTCTGGAGGCCAATACTGCCTAGTTTGGTACTGATTACACAAATGCACATTTACAAGCTATTACATGGTTATTAAACAGGGCATGCCCACTTTCACCAATCACAACCAACCTTCAGATTTTGACTAGTACATGGTCCTAGAGCAAATTCCATTAAATTTCAACAATGGCATTAGCAGATACAGCCTTTGTGGTGCTCCCTATTGATTGATTTCAAAATGCCGTTGTAGATATGTTTGTTGTTTCTTGTTAACAAGTTTACCAAGTTTTGTGTTGATTGCATCAATGGTCTTTGAGTTATGGCCAGTTTTGTGTTAGGCCACGGCCATTGCGAAGTTCATTCACTCATGGCCCCCATATTGGTTGTCAGATTTTTCTGGAAAATGGTTACAAAGTGTATCTCAAGGCCCTGTAAATATGTACAAAGTTTGGTGTTGATAGGTGAAAAACTGAAAAAGCCTTATGGAAAAAACTGTTTTTCCAAATTCTGCAAATTAACAAAAAATCTATATAGGTGGACTTTGGTGGTCCAATTTTTTTTTAGATTTTTAGAGCGCTCTCAGAATAATATGTGTGCCAAGTTTCACGTCAATCAGACTCATGGTTTACCTTTCAAATGCTTAAATTTTAGACCTTGAATTATTGCGCCCCTTCAGGGTGATGTTGACATTTTTTGTTAGAGCAGCACTTGAACACCATTTCCAATCACTGTACCAAATTTCAAGTTTGTACCATATAGCATCTCACGGTAAACTGCAACACGGAAGAAGGAAAATAATAATAACAAAAATAAATCAAGTCAAGTCAATTCAAATTGTATTCATACAGCACATTTCATACACAGGGCAACACAATGTGCTTTACAAAGACAATACAATCGCAACACAATCATAGAAGTGCAAGTGCAGAAGATAAATATGCAGCAACAGGTGTTACTGCAGTTATACAAGAATCAGGGCAGAATATGCAAGTGTCAGGGCGCCCCGGTAGCTCACTAAGTAGTGCGCGTACCCCATAAGGCTCAGTCCTTCCTTCAACGACCTGAGTTCAAATCCAGCCCGCAGACATTTGCTGCATGGCCTCCCCTCTCCTAACCCAACCCATCATCTGCATAATTATGGTAATTTATTTTGTGTTTCTGTATAACATGTGTGAGTGGGAGCATATAGATTTTAAATAGTAGTGGTCCAAGAATCGAACCTTGGGGTACTCCACGCATAATACCCACTCTGTCTGAGGCAAAGTCTCCAATGGACACAAAGAACTATCTGTCCTGTAGGTATGTTCTGAACCAGTTTAGAACCGGGCCGGATAGATCGACCCATTTTTCTAACCTCTCTAGTAAAATATCATGGTCAACAGTGTCGAAAGCGGCACTGAGATCCAGGAGCACAAGAACAGATAGATTATTAGTCTGTGTTTATATGTAGATCGTTCACAACTTTAATAAGTGCTGTTTCTGTGCTATGTTGAGATCAAAAACCCGATTGATAAATGTCTAGAAGGCTGTTTGATGTAAGATAGTTATTAAGCTGAGAATAAACAGTTTTTTCAAGTATTTTGCTGAGGAATGGTAAGTTGGAGATGGGCCTATAGTTAGCAATAATTGTTGCATCAAGGTTGCCCTTCTTCAGTGTTAAAACATATGGGTAAAAACAACCAGGATCTAAAAGAGTAGATAAAAATGTGGTTTAAAACTGGATAAAAATGTAAATTTGTGACAGAGCTTAAGGCAGACGAACAGAGCATGCCTCTCTTCAGACCGGAAGTTAGTGCAGTGCAGAAACACAAAGGTAGTAGCACTAATAATAAATATAGCCGCAGGCGTCAATTGCCTGGTTCAAGCACTCATGGCATTTTACACCAATTTCAGCTATATTTTGTATATTTTGTACATCCACATGCAACGACTACAGCCAAACTTGACATTTTGACTAAAGCTTGCATCTAGAGCATGATTCCATTTACCAGTTAAAATTGCAATAAGCGATTTCAGACCCTATAACCAATCCCAAAACTAACGTGTGCTATGTAGAGATTTCCTTGAGACGTAATGATCTAAACAAATAGCCACACACGCGGGTCAGCTGTGTTGCTGTTTTCACCTCTTTTCTAAAGCTTGTTGTCAAAACTCGGACCGACTCAAAGCTCCTCCCGGTCCATTCAGTAGCTTTTCATTTTTTTAAAACTAGCTCGTCTCCTCCCTCACTGTTTAAAAGCGGCTCTCACCCCCTCCCATCCCTGAAAAAAGTTCTCACAATGGCGGAATTGATAAAGCAAGCGAGTAAACTTGTTAAACTAGTAAACTTGCTACCTACCTCTTCACTTGTCATTGTTGGACATACATAACCTTCAGGTGGAGAAAAATATGGCAAAGTGAGACTGGTAACTGGCGACACTTCTCAGCAGGCACCTTTAGCTTAGCTATTAGCCTTTATGCACGGTTTGTCCTTGGGGGCATCTGTAGTCCACCAGCTTTGCTGTGGTTTATTTACAAATGTGTTGCGGTTTCTGTCACCCTCTAGTGGTGGGAAAATTGCTTAGTGCAGCTTTATGGAGATACAAATTGAGCCATTTTTGGCGCCCCCTATGAGATGATTTGGAATTTTGTTGCAGATATGCTTGATTACCTCTGCTGAACATGTGTAACAAGTTTTGTATTGATCCAAAAAACGCTCAGTAAGTTACGGCTGGTTTTGTGTTCGGTCACGCCCTTGTGAAGTTCATTTGCTGCTGGCAAATTGTTTATCCGATTTTCCGATGTTACAAAGTGTATCTCACTGCCCTTTGGCTGTATACCACGTTTGCTAGTGATAGGTCAAAAAGTGAAAAAGCCTTACGGAAAAAAACTTTGTTTCGCAATATTCAAAATGGTGGAAAATTGTCATGCTGGATTTTGGTGGTCCCGAGGCAGATTAATAAAGCTAGGACAAGTGGGTCATTTTACCAGGTTTGGTGTAAATTGGACTTAAAGGTATACTGAGCAGGATTTCCCCCCTTGAAATAGCATAAACTCAACCAAAAATTATTACTCAATTACTTATGGCCCATTGGTAGTCTGTGACAGTGTGTGTGTTGACCTTTTTGGCAGCAGGTGTATCCTGCAACCAAAACAATTGCTGAATTGTTTTATATCTAAAAGCCACGCTGGCTGTGGTAGCGGCCCAAAACTCAAAAACAGAGCAACTGGTCAGAGCTAGTGTGTATCATGAGCTGGCAGCTAGCTATCGTTAGCATTGTTTCGTTGTAGTAGAAAAGCTGATAGCTAAGCTAACTGACACCTACCTTTCCAACAGAAAACTTCCAACTTCCCAGTCCACGTCGCTCTTCATCTCCATCCTCTCCTTCAATACTCTCCAAAGGGTGAAAGCAAACCCCAGATTCACTGGGGTTCACTGGAATGAGCCTTGTCTGCTTGGCCTTTTGCCTCGCTGTACTTTTTTACTGGTTTTTACCATTCTGGCAACCGCAGGGAGGAGGGGTCAACTTTGAAAGCTGTGTTTACAAGTCACAACCAGCAAAATCCTACTCATTATGCCTTTAAATTCTGAGAGAAAATATCACTACGGTGCCCCCTTTTGGCCAATTTGCATCAAACTTGGTAGGCATGAAATGCCTTTCTGGACAATATGCCCAAGTTTTGAACTAATTGCCCAAATGCACTTTGATTTATAAGCTATTACATGGTTATTACATGATAGACCATGCCTAATAATGATAATAATTGATAATAATAAATCAGTAGGAAAACAATAGCACTACGTGCTTGAACCACTAATAATCATCCTCACTATATTTGTGAGGCACTTCAAACAAAAAGACAAGAAATAAAACAAACTTTGAGTTGGCTTGAAAGTCCACTCCTGCAACCACTAGGAACATCATCTACTTGAAACCAAAAAGACAGCTGACTAAAGCCAACTCATGAAAATTAATAAAACGTATCAACTGGTCTACTGCTATAGCCAAATGAGAGCAATAACAAGTCACCAGTTAAAAACATGTTTATAAAACTTTGTTATATCTCAAAAGAATACAGTTTTACTATGTACATTTGTACCTTCATCTCTGAATACAAATTTATGCAAATTTATGCAAATACAATACAGATTAATGTAATAATACGTTTATTTATATAGCACCTTTCAAGAACAGACGTCACAAAGTGCTTCACAAAGAACAAAGAAAGCAAAAATAATACACAGAGCAGCAGACAGTAATTGCAGACATCCAGCTAAAAACAGAAGACATCCCAGAAAAGGATAAAGAAAAATTAAACAAAAGCAAGTCTAAACAAATGGGTCTTGAGCTGCTTTTTAAAAGTGTCCACCGTGTCCACTGATCTTAAGACCAGTGGGAGAGAGTTCCAGAGTTTAGGAGCTACAACCTCAAAAGCACGGTCACCCTTTGTCTTAAGGCTCGAGCGAGGAACAAACAACAAACCCTGGTCAGAGGACCTCCGAGTCCTACTGGTAATATGAGGCTGCAGCAGCTCTTTAATATAAGCAGGTGCCTGATCATGCAAGGCTCTGTACGTGGTAACAAGAATCTTGAACTGGATTCTAAATTTGATGGGAAGCCAGTGTAAGGACATCAGGATTGGTGTTACATGAGAGCTTTTGGAGGACTTGGTAAGAAGCTTGGCAGCAGCATTTTGGACCACTTGTAAATGGTTTAGGGACGTGTTGCTAAGACAGGTGAAAAGAGAATTGCAGTAATCAAGACGGGAGGAAATAAACGCATGTATAACCATCTCCATCTCAGTTATGGACAGAATGGACCTGAGTTTGGCAATGTTTCTCAGCTGGTAGAAACAAGAACGGACCAAACAATTTACATGTTGGTCAAGATTCAAAGCCTGGCCCATAGAAACACCTAGATTACGGAGGGTAGGTTTAACAGATGAGGATAAAGAGCCAAGACTGTCCATCACCTTCGGGACAACATCATCTGGGGCAGAAACAAGAACTTCAGTTTTGTCAGTATTTAGCTGAAGAAAATTATCTGCCATCCAAACTTTTATAGAGGTGAGGCACTTCAGTAGAACAGACAGTTTAGAGACATTTTGTGGGTTAAACGAAATATATAATTGAATATCGTCTGCATAGCAATGGAAGGAGATGTCTTTAAAATTTCTAATTATCTGCCCGAGAGGGAGCAAGTATAATGCAAACAGCAGGGGGCCCAGGACCGAACCTTGGGGAACACCACATAACAGAGATTCAGCTGATGAGACATATTTATGAACTGTGACTGAGAAAGACCTGTCTGACAGGTACGAGGAGAACCAATCCAATGCTGAACCAGAGATACCCATAATAATAGAGTTCCACCACATGAATTATAAGGAGTTGCAAACCTTTGCACACCTTTTCTAAAAACTAAGAAAAATATTTGAAATCATAAAACTATTATACGGTTGTTTAAGTGAAAATGTATCTCTGTTATGATTTAGTAAACCCCACTTGTCTTCAAATTAAAATGATGGAAAAACCTTTCTGGACTGGAATACATTTGACATGAATTTGCGGATCTCTTTTGACTGCACCCCATAAATAATGGGGTTCAGGCTGCCAGGGATGATATGAAACAGAATGGAAGATAGTTTCCTATAGTCTGAGTACAGGGGGAAGCGATGCAGGATGATGATGAGAAATCCACATAAAAACATAATCAGGTATACAAACAGATGGGTGCTACATGTCTTTAGAGCTTTACTGTTCAAAGACTTGTTCTTACTTGTCAGGCAGACAATTGTGATTTTAGCATAAGTGAGAACCATACTGCCTATAGAAGCTGTGAACAGGACCACAGTGAAAGTGAGGCCATAGACGTTATTGATAAAGACACTCTCACAGGAGAGTTTAAACAATGAGGCATTGTCACAGAGAGGGTTTGCGATCAGAGTCCTGCATCTCTTCAGCCGTATGGTCAGGCCGAGCAGAATAGCCACCAAAACAAAGGCCACCCCCCAGGCAGAAACAGTTAATTTTATCACCATTTTGTTACTCATGATTGTAGTGTAGCGCAGGGGATTGCAGATGGCCACATATCTGTCAAAGGCCATGATCATGAGTACTGTGTGAGAGGTGGTACCGAACATGTGTGTGGTGAAGGCTTGAACCACACACTCATAATAGCTGATGAGGCGTTCAGAGGGAGGCACCAACATGTCTACAAGCAGCCGGGGCACCATGATAGAGTTTCCAACGATATCATTGATTGGCAGATTGCAAAAAAGGAGATACATAGGCTGCTGAAGGCTCTTGTCAATGCACACCAGGACTACAATGCCTACATTGGCAAACATAATAAATAGATAGGAAAAAAAGAAAAATAGAAAGACAGGGTACATGGAATCCTCTGTGACCTTTAAGCCCTCCAGCTGTAGTGTGAAGCTGTTGTAGGTGTAGTTTTCCATCAACCTGAAATAAGAAACACAAGAGGGAATATTGTTATGTCACGTTAGTAAATATGTATATATATATATCTATATATATATAGATATATATATGTATACGATATACTGATATGATATCAGGTATACTGATATGCTGTATGATAATGTAGCTCCTGTAAGTCTGAACAAAAGACAGGGCCATTCAGCATTTAGTGGACAAGGTAGTTCAGGAAACAATTTGCAAAGATCAATAAAAAATGATAGAGCTGATTGTTTCCAGTCTGGTTTTGCTAAAAATAAAAAAAAATAAAAAATCAAAGCTCTGATTTGGGTGTTACATTTTTTTCCTTCTACTTTCAAAATAATTCAACAGATTTCACTTAGCTATTGTTCCAAGAGCAGTATTACAGTTTTTCTCAGTCGCTTTGTTACATTTCTCGAATCATCCTTAACATTTGCAAAACAGTAAGTGCATTTCTCAAAACAAATCGTACAAACAGCACCACACAATAGATTACTTGCAAAAGCCTGTAACTTGCTCAAAATCCTTAGTCTATCTCTCAAAAGTAAATATTTATATCAATGAACATGTCAGTGCCATCAGAATGACAAGTCCTTGTGTCATTGTTTACAAACAAGATAGTCAAAATGCTTATGTTGGCAATATAACATTGTACTCTGTAAGTATTTTCTGATGTAAACTATGGCTAAGGTTTTCATGACAATGATTGAAAATGCACAAGGCCGCACTTTTTCTGTATGGCATATATCAATTTTAACAGTACAAAGTTACACATTACTGTATGTGGGAGATTGATTGCAAGATATTGGACAGGATTCACATTTACGCTTTTACTGTTTGTACTGTAATTTGTTGACAGACCATGTCATTGTGATACATAAAAGAAAAAGACAAGACTGTTTTACAGCACTGCATAGCACAAAGGAAAAAAATAAAAAATTAGAAATGTAAACATAGGAAACACCCTTAGGCAGAACTGTACATGCAGCACTGTATGGGGAATTACAGTGCAGTCTTTCTATACATAACGTTCCTGTCTTGTAACACTGTGTTGTGCTCTGTCTATATATACTTGAAAGTATATAATTGAAGGTTCATGAGATGCACCTCTGAGCTATTTTAGAGAACTGGTTGATCATTGGTTGATCTAGCGCTTCACACATTCCCCTTCATTAGTGAGAATCAAGTCAAGATTCACCTGAGAGCAATTCATCAATTCAGGACACATTTATTAAAAAAAGTCTAATAGAAATGTATAGAAAATATGCTTGACAGATTATGACAACTGGTTCAACCATTTTGCATGTAATGACTTATGCAATGAACTAATGCCTAGATGTTTTGGGGTGTAAGACTATTCAACAGAGAACCAGCATAATACATTTTGATCAACATGACATACTGAGAAGCGACTGAGAAAAACTGTAATAGGATGATTGACTGTAGAATGAATCTCTTTGTTTCGTTTTGCGTTGGATTGTACTGTTACTTTATGTTAACACTTAATTCAGAAATATATATATTTTTTTTACATAAATATGAAATGGTTATAATACCTGCTTTCTTTCTCTAGTTGTTCCTGCAGTCATCTAATATTCACCAGCCGAACTTCAGCAAGAAGTAAGACCTCAACGTCTGTCACAGTTTTTATAAACACAATATTCTTGTCTGGGGAAATAATTGTCTTTACCTCAGACAATGTGTGATGCAACATCAAGTCATCAAATCCATGGAAACTGTCAACAGGCTCTCCAGGTTGGAGCAAATGAAACATACAGTGTCTTTTTTGTCTGGTGTCAAGAAACCAACATACTTTAAAGTGAATAGGGTAGATGTCATATGCCATGGTTGTGCATAGACTTCCTTTAATACACAATAAGTTGAAGTTGGTTTAATTCCACATCTCTATTCATCAATTTTTAGAAAAAAACAAAGGTTGATTGAAAATATTCACACAATAGTTCGAAAATATTGCTGATTCCATCTGCAAAAAGTTTTTAAAGGAGGGTGACACTGAGAGGGTTAACAGACATAAACAGCCTGGATTGTGCGTATACAACATGGGGCGAAATCGAGAGACACAAAGTAGGCACCTTCCTGAAATTTTTAAGATACTGTTTATGCTTTTCCTTGCTTGGTTCCAGGTTGTGCGACCAGATCACAACCCAATGGTAACTCAATAACTTTACATACTTACCTAATGCCGAGCACAAACTGTGCTACAGTCGATCAGTTAGTTACGTATTCTTACTCTAGTTCTGTGATCACAGACTTAGCCCTCTAGTGGGGATCTATTGGCTTGACCACTCATCTAGTCGCCTCTGTAGGAAAGCCCTTGTTAAGAGAGTTTAGTTTCTCTGGCTCCTTGTGTTAGTTGTTTGTGCCTTGTTTCACTACTGCAACTTACCCTGGAGCCTATGTTTATGTCAATCCGTTTCTGTTGTTGTTTCTCTCCGCTAGTCAGATTCTGTCAGCTATGTTTGCTAGTTAGCCTAGCTGAGTGCTAGCTAGGCTAGATATGTAAACCTATCGTTCTGTTTACTATTAGAGCATTGAACTGAACTCTTACATTGGTATACTGTTTATGCCCTTGTGTCTGTATTGCCTAGCTTAGTCCCCCCGCATAGCCAGTCAGTCTATATAGCTAGGATAGCTATGTTTAACATTGTCTCTAGCTCCTAACTACGGGGACTATTGTAACTCTAGACAACAGCGTTATGTTTAATGTGTGTGCATGTAGATCATGTGATTGCTCATGTGTGTTATTACTGTTAATTAATATTGTATCGTGTTTCCCTGTAGAACCACATTCTTCCCTTGAATAAAGACCCCAACCGAAGCTCCTCTTCGATGATTCTCTGATCGGAGTCACACCCCATAGTGTTCACCAGCTCTATTCCACACATCTGTAGAGGCCCCCAAAGACCTCTATTTCATTGGTCCTTCAAGCCGGATAGAGCTCCTCCAAGAAGCTATGGATTAGTGATGCGCGGATTGCAGTTATATCCGCGGGCACCGCAGTTAATCCACGGATCGGGTGGGTCGGGTCATAAAAATTAACATTCTGATTAATAGCGGATGGGTTACGGGTGGGTGAAATAATACAACATTAATGAGGAAAATATTAATTACATTCTCTAAAATTGTGGAAATACCTGTTGCCATTTTCATTTTACCAAAAAAGAAGAACTTAAATAAATGTTTATTTATTTAAAACCAGCCTACTTCAGTGTAATATGTTACCATATCATCATGCTTACATCCCACTTAGAAATAATGGTAAAGTGTGATCGGGTGCGCATAAAAAAAATATTTTTTGAGTTAATTAAATACCTGAAGCGATCCCACCGCAGCAGAAAAGATAAGTGCGTCTCCCCATTAAGAGAGACGCTGTGTAGACACTAATAATTATTTCTATTACACAAGAGAGAGACGGGACCGCAGCATAAACCTGAAACTGTATTGCAAAGGCACAGTTCACCAGGAAACGTTTAATTACTGAAAGCAGCCTCTCTAATCTTTAAAGTAAATCATTAAGAAAACACTAATACATCAATACAACCAACACACAATAAAGAAATCACATAGAAAGCTCACACTGCTCAACATAATTTAGAAGGCAATATAGAGGTGGAGTGAAATGCGGGTCTACAAATCGTAGAAAATAATTTGTTCGGGTGGGTGGCGGGTGGATGATTTATGCGTACATACAGATTCGGATGGCGTCAGAGCCGATCTGTGTATCACTACTATGGATCGAACAGACCAGGACGTCACAGAAACATCCGTTTGGTCCCGCAGAGAGCGACATCTTGCACGCCACCTAAGCGACTTCGAGGTATGAACCTCAAGCACAAGATGAACCTTCAAAGGCTCAATCCCACGCACCAGGACGACAGGCTAGCGAGACGAGGGCCACATCTGTGAGGAGCGAGCACCCACATCAGTCACCCTCATCTGGATGCCAGGTTAGCGAGGTAAGGGCTCCATCTGAGGGAAGTGGGTCCTCATACCAGTCGATTCCCAGGTCCGCCTCCAGGTCCGGTGTTGGCTCCTTTCGTTCATCTGTGGGTGTACACCCCCGACATGCTCTGTCACCGGTCAAGGAAGCTATCCTTAAGGAGAGCATCCACCGCCTGGAGCTCGAGGAGTTATAGTGCCATGTCCTAGAAGACTGCAACGCTGATATGGATTGTGAGCGCCTCGACACCCAGGCCCGGGAAGCACAACGCCTACAGCAGGAGGCACAAGAAGCACGGAAAGCTATCGCCAAATGTCTTGACAGGCAGAGGCGACTGAAGAACTTCAGGTAGCCAAGCTGGTCACCTCACTCCTTCAAGAGCCGGAGAGGGAGGGACCACGTAGCAGTGCATTGTCTCCAAGAAGCTTGCACCTGTCAGCACAGGCAATGTCTCTCTTCGCTGCAGCCCCTGCATCGTGGCTACACCTGGTATCCAGACCCAGCAGTATCACGCCGCAGGACCCACTGCGGTACAGACTCCTACCTACAGAGTCACCATCTCTACCACAGCTCAAACATACCACCACATGAGTTCCGCTGCACACTACATGGCTGCTATCCCGTTGACGATTACACTAGGGCATCCTCAGCATCCAGGCTCAGAGACGCTGATTGCCTCGTCTTACGGCATCCCCCAGCCGATGCTGCCAGTCTTCAAGTGTGACCGTGAAAGGGACTTTGCTCTCTTCAAGATGGCCTTGGATAACCTGATGGACGGGCACCTGAGCGAACAGTACCAAGTGCTCCTCGGCCACTTGAAGCTTCCCAGTGCTCTCCACCTGGCTAAAGCCTACATGTATGACCTTCGGCCGTACACCGTTGCATTACAAGCCCTGCAGGACAAGTAGGGTCAACCCTGGCAGCTTGTCCAGTCAGAGCTAGGTGCCATCCTCAAATCTGACGCCTTTGACTCCTTCGCCCTGTCCAGCCATTCTCTGGTGGGAATGCTTGGGATGCTTGAAGGATCAAATGGGTACGAGTTGAGGCAAGATGCCTCCGTCATTCAGAGGGATGGATTCATCAAATACTGTCTGAGCCGCAGCATTCTCCGGACAGGGTCAGACATGACCTACACCCTGCCTGACCTGGCAGCCTGGCTTCAGATGAAGTCACAAGCTAAGTGCTTCTCAAGCCGAGCTGCAGTACTCTATCAGTGTGATGCACCCAAGCCAGCCAAGAAGGACCAACGTGTCACTCATTATAAGGAGAAGACCATGAACATCCTTCTCAACGCTGAGGATGTCGCTACCACTTCAGAGCTTGCTCGCTCCAAGACCGCCCTCAAGTCCAAGCCGTATTGTCCCCATTGTGACAACAAAGAGCACTTCCTGAATACCTGTGAGGACTTCAAGAAGTTGTCCACCAGCCAAGCTGTGAAGTGGATCCGAGATGGGAAGTGTGGCTGCAACCACGCCGCTGAAGCCTGTACTCTGAAGGGCCCCTGCAAGACATGCAAAGAGAAGCACCTCACCATCCTGCACAACTCCGTCCATCAGACCCAAACCAGTGTCAACATGGTGACTACACTACCCATCAGGGTCTACCTCGACCGGCCCAATCGACCGCAACAGGTGATGTTAAAGGTCATCAAGGTAATCTTGAGAAACGGGGACCAAGCCTTGGAGACCTACGCCATGCTAGACAACGGCTCCGAACGAAGTATCGTTCTCCCTCAAGCTGTGCAGCGCCTGAACCTCCTCAGACAGCCAGAGTCTCTCCATCTACAGTCCAGCAAAACGTCGAAGAGCTCCAGGGCAGCTCCATCTCCTTTGACGTTTCTCCACTTTGTAGCCCCTCCCAGAAGTACTGGATCCACCAGGCCTTCACCGCCGAAGGCCTGAGTCTTGCTGAACACTCCTACCCAGTGGCTACACTACAGAAATGCTACGAGCACCTCCGCGGCCTGCCCTTACTGCCAGTCGACCACGCCCAGCCGCTGCTTCTGATTGGTTCAGATATGCCACACCTCCTGATCCCTGTACAGCCAGTACGTGCAGGCCCGTCAGGTGGTCCTATCGGCGTCTGCACCCGACTAGGTTGGTCACTCCAGGGTCCTACCAGCCTTGCTGGATTACGTCTTCTTCACAGTGCCTCCGCATCTCCACTGTCTTGTTCTTCAGGAACGTTGAGCGCCTCTGGCAAGTCGACACTCTTCCCTACGCAAGCAAGCAAGCCACCCGCTCCAAGCAAGCCATGGCTGTGCTCCAAGCGTCCACCACCAGGGTCGAGGTCGATGGAGTCCAGCGCTATGCTACCCCCCTGCTTCGGTGAGCGAACGCTACCCCACTTCACGCCCTGAAGGAAGCCGTGCTGCTGTGCCTCCGCAGCACAGAGAAAAGACATGCCAAGGATCCTGAGCTACGTGGCAAAGATACCTCCTGAAGAAGCTGACCAGTCTGCAGAATCCTGGTACATTCCACATCATATGGTGAGCCACAACGGTAAGGACAGTATTTTATTTAACTGTTAGTTTCAGCACCAAGGCCTATCCTTAAACGACCTTCTGCTCCCTTTATACAGTCGAGCAGTCCTTCTATGTCGACAACTGTCTGTACAGCACATACTCCGCTGAAGAGGCCAAGCGTCTTGTCGACGGCCTCCGTCGGCACCTACAGACGGGAGGTTTCAAGGTCTGCCAGTGGGCAAGCAACGTGCCCACTGTCATCAAGCACCTCCCGCCTGAGGCCTGCTCTGAAAGCAGTGAACTGTGGCTCTCCCAGAGCAGTAGCGACCTTCAGGAGCCTACCCTGGGCCTCAGCGACTCCTTGGGGTACAAGCATCACCCTGTGGAGACCTCAGCACCTACCATGAGGAACCTCTACCGAGTACTTGCCTGTCTGTATGACCCCCTTGGCTACATCAACCCATTCACCCCGAGGGCTAAGGTTCTCATCCAAGACCTGTGGAAGGAGAAGGCTGGCTGGCACGATCCGAGCTGACCTCAAAGTCTTCTCGACAAATCGCGCACCTGGGAACAAGAGATTCCTCACCTCATCCACCTGGAGCTCCCCCGAGCCTATGCTCCGCCACACGCCGACACCTCTACGGCAACCAGGGACCTCCACATCTTTTGCGATGCATCTGAGTGAGCATATGGCTCTGTTGCCTACATGCGGACCATGGATGACCAGCAGCAAGTCCACGTTTCCTTTGTGCTCGCTAGGCCTCGGGTGGCTCCCAAGCAGCAGCTGTCAATGCCACGCCTTGAGTTGAGTGCTGCCTTTACAGGTGCTCAGCTCGCCGACGTACTCCAAGCTGAGCTCACTGTGCCCATCCAGCGGGTTGCCTTATGGTCCGACTCCACCATGGTTCTCCACTGGATCAAGTCAGAGTCCTGTAGATACAAGGTGTTCGTCGGCACACAAGTCGCGGAGGTCCAGAACCTGACTGAGCCCGATAGCTGGAGATACGTGAACTCTGCCAAAAACTCTGCAGATGACATCACTCGGGGTATGACCCTGGAGGAGTTGGCACAACCACATCGATGGCACCAAGGTCCAGAGTTCCTTTACTTATCTGAAGATCAGTGTCCTACTATGCCCTCTGCTGATGCTGAGTCCGACGACAGTGAGCTGAGGAAGTCTGCCATCATCGGTAACGTGACTATCTCTCCTGGTACCCAGCACCCTGCCGTCGAAGACTTCTTTTCATGGAAAGAGCTTGTCCAGGCAACAACCAGGTCCCTTCACGGGGAGGCTGACCCCCAGACCACAGATCAGCCTTGTGAAGCAGCTGACTACCTCAATGCTGAGGAAGCCCTCCTCGTACGAGCTCAGCTGGACTCATTCCCAGACGAGATCAAGGCTCTCAAGTCCGACCGGCCTCTTCCATCTGACAGTCGCCTGGGCTCTCTATCTCCGGAGTATGACAATGCTACAGGTCTCCTCAGAGTTGGCGGTAGGCTACGCAGAGCCGAGAACTTGGAGATGGATGCCATCCACCCAAATGTCTTGGATCCGCACCATCCCGTGACAAAGCTGCTCATCCAAGACAATGACCAGACTCTTCTCCACCCCGGGCCAGAGAGAGTATTTGTCGATCTCCGACGTAGATTCTGGGTTCTGTGTGGAAGAGAAGCAATCCGCAAGCAGCAGCACTCCTGCTGAAAATGTCAGCTGAAAAAGCCTGATGTGCCCAAGATGGCCAACCTTCCGCCCTCTCGCCTGCATCTTTACAAGCCCCCGTTCTATTCCACAGGAGTGGACTGCTTCGGGCCATTCCACATCAAGATAGGGCGCCAGAATGAGAAGAGGTGGGGGATCATGTACAAGTGCATGACTACGTGCCCTGTACAACCACATTCTTCCCTTGAATAAAGACCCCTAAACTGAAGCTCCTCCTCTGTGATTCTCTGATCGGAGTCACACCCCATAGTGTTCACCAGCTTTATTCCGCGCATCTGTAGAGCCCCCCAAAGACCTCTATTTCAGCCTTAGTGCACTGAAATTTGCATGCTTGCATGCAGCCAATAACGATGAGTCTGTTCACCTATATGAAGCCTTATTCTATAAATGGCTCATCATCCACTAAATCTTCAGCGACTTGTGGAGCGGCAGGGTGACTCATTAGAGGGGTTCACCTGTGATCATAGAACAATGCGTTCTATTTCACACAGGCTTTGAGACACGTTGAGACTCCAACATAACAGGTCTCTCACCCAAGGTCTCGTGTTCAAGTGCTGAGCATCAAGCCCGAGAAAGACCCAGACACATCCAACAGATAAAATCTGATGAATGGACAGGCCGTCAACCGCTGTACAGATCTCCTCCAACCCACTATGCAAATAAAAAGGGCTGTGGACGCTGCTACACTGCGTGTAGAGTGCACAAATGGCAATGGGAGGATCTCCGCCCGCCAACACAGAAGCTTGTGACATGCCATCACAGAGCAAGTGGGCGAATCTCGGTTTCGACAGGGGCTTGCCAGCCACTCCATCCACACAGCACACAAACAACCCCTCATGACAAGAGGAGATTGCTGATACATACACTTTGATAGTAGAAAGCATCTGTCCCCTCTCCAGGTGCTGGAGAAAAGAGAGAATAGATCCAATTGAACAGTTCAGTGGATCAAGGTCTCTCTTCCCACACACACCACTTTTGAAAACCCAGCTGTTTTGCTTTGTAGTTAGTGATGGTGGCTTGCGCTCGCGCGCCCTGGATGGTCTGTGCAGACAAGCCAGCATGCATAAATCTGTCCCTGTCAGGAACCAAACTCTCATGCCAATCGCTCCCTTTGCCTGCGACAGAGCACCCCAAAATTGGGGAACTGAGAATGAGACAGAGAAGAGGGAAGGCATAAAGCAGCCTTCTTGGCCATGGTGGGCGTGCAAATGCATCCACCCCCAAGGGTGGATTGTCTCTGTGAAGCAGAGAGAACCATAGCGGACAGTGGAAGTTTTGCCTTGAGGCAAAAAGATCCACTTCCGCCCTTCCGAAGAGCGACAAAATCTGGTCCGCTACGTCAGGGTGTAACCTCCATTCCTTCGCCAGGGCCCCCCGCCCCTCGACATGATGTTGGCCCCTGCATTATCCGTTCTTTGTGGCCCACAACTACAAGCTCTCTGCAGCTCTAAACAGACGCGCAGATTGAATGCCGCCCTGTCTGTTGATATAAGCCACCGTGGTCCGATTGTCTCAACAGCACATTTTTGCCCTGTAAAGGGGTGCAAAGCATTGCAGAACCTGCAACACCGCCGTCAGCTCCAGTAGGTTGATGTGACGGTTTTGCTCTGTAGGCCAAAACTGCCTAGTTTGGTACTGATTACACAAATGCACATTTACAAGCCATTACATGGTTATTACATAGGCTACGCCCACCTTCACCAATCACGACCAACCTTCAGATTTTGACTAGTACATGGTCCTAGAGCAAATTCCGTTAAATTTCAACAATGGCATTAGCAGATACAGCCTTTGTGGTGCTCCCTATTGATTGATTTCAAAATGCCGTTGTAGTGTTTCTTGTGAACAAGTTTACCAAGTTTTGTGTTGATTGCATCAATGGTCTTTGAGTTATGGCCAGTTTTGTGTTAGGCCATGGCCATTGCAAAGTTCATTCACTCATGGCCCCCATATTGGTTGTCAGATTTTTCTGGAAAATGGTTACAAAGTGTATCTCAAGGCCCTGTAAATATGTACAAAGTTTGGTGTTGATAGGTGAAAAACTGAAAAAGCCTTATGGAAATTTTTTTTTTTCCAAATTCTGCAAATTAACAAAAAATCTATATAGGTGGACTTTGGTGGTCCAATTGGCAAATTTTTAGAGCGCTCTCAGGATAATATGTGTGCCAAGTTTCACGTCAATCGGACTCATGGTTTACCTTTCACATGCTTAAATTTTAGACCTTGAATTATTGCGCCCCTTCAGGGTGATGTTGACATTTTTTGTTAGAGCAGCACTTGAACACCATTTCCAATCACTGTACCAAATTTCAAGTTTGTACCATATAGCATCTCACGGTAAACTGCAACACGGAAGAAGGAAAATAATAATAACAAAAATAAATCAAGTCAAGTCAATTCAAATTGTATTTATACAGCACATTTCATACACAGGGCAACACAATGTGCTTTACATAAAAAGACAATACAATCGCAACACAATCATAGAAGTGCAAGTGCAGAAGATAGATATGCAGCAACAGGTGTTACTGCAGTTATATATATATTAGTTTTTAAATGATTTTTAGATGGTAGAAGGCTGATCTTGTGAGTTGATTGATATGGCTCTTAAAGTTTAGATCGCCGTCTATGATTACACCCAGATTTCTAGCTTCACTTTTGCTCTCCAGAGACCTGAGAACTGAGATGAGCTGCAATTTTCTGTCTCTGAGCCTTTGCACCAAAGATGAGTATTTCTGTTTTGTCTTTGTTCAGTTGTAAACAGTTCTCTGACATCCATAGATTCATATCATCAATACACTGTGTTAGGGAATGTATGGGATCTAGGTCATCACGAGATAGGGATATGTACAGTTCTGAATCATCTGCATAATTATGGTAATTTATTTTTTGTTTCTGTATAACGTGCGAGTGGGAGCATATAGAGATTAAATAGTAGTGGTCCAAGAATCGAACCTTGGGGTACTCCACGCATAATACCCACTCTGTCTGAGGCAAAGTCTCCAATGGACACAAAGAACTATCTGTCCTGTAGGTAGGTTCTGAACCAGTTTACAACCGGGCCGGATAGATCGACCCATTTTTCTAACCTCTCTAGTAAAATATCATGGTCAACAGTGTCGAAAGCGGCACTGAGATCCAGGAGCACAAGAACAGATAGATTATTAGTCTGTGTTTATATGCAGATCGTTCACAGCTTTGATAAGTGCTGTTTCTGTGCTATGTTGAGATCAAAAACCCGATTGATAAATGTCTAGGAGGCTGTTTGATGTAAGATAGTTATTAAGCTGAGAATAAACAGTTTTTTCAAGTATTTTGCTGAGGAATGGTAAGTTGGAGATGGGCCTATAGTTAGCAATAATTGTTGCATCAAGGTTGCCCTTCTTCAGTGTTAAAACATATGGGTAAAAACAACCAGGATCTAAAAGAGTAGATAAAAATGTGGCTTAAAACTGGATACAAATGTCAATTTGTGACAGAGCTTCAGGCGGACGAACAGAGCATGCCTCTCTTCAGACCGGAAGTTAGTGCAGTGCAGAAACACAAAGGTAGTAGCACTAATAATAAATATAGCCGCAGGCGTCAATTGCCTGGTTCAAGCACTCATGGCATTTTACACCAATTTCAGCTATATTTTGTATATTTTGTACATCCACATGCAACGACCACAGCCAAACTTGACATTTTGACTAAAGCTTGCATCTAGAGCAATAAGCGATTTCAGACCCTATAACCAATCCCAAAACTAACGTGTGCTATGTAGAGATTTCCTTGAGACCTAATGATCTAAACAAATAGCCACACACGCAGGTCAGCTGTGTTGCTGTTTTCACCTCTTTTCTAAAGCTTGTTGTCAAAACTCGGACCGACTCAAAGCTCCTCCCGGTCCATTCAGTAGCTTTTCATTTTTTTAAAACTAGCTCGTCTCCTCCCTCACTGTTTAAAAGCGTCTCTCACCCCCTCCCATCCCTGAAAAAAGTTCTCACAATGACGGAATTGATAAAGCAAGCGAGTAAACTTGTTAAACTAGTAAACTTGCTACCTACCTCTTCACTTGTCATTGTTGGACATACATAACCTTCAGGTGGAGAAAAATATGGCAACGTGAGACTGGTAACTGGCGACACTTCTCAGCAGGCACCTTTAGCTTAGCTATTAGCCTTTATGCACGGTTTGTCCTTGGGGGCATCTGTAGTCCACCAGCTTTGCTGTGGTTTATTTACAAATGTGTTGCGGTTTCTGTCACCCTCTAGTGGTCGGAAAATTGCTTAGTGCAGCTTTATGGAGATACAAATTGAGCCATTTTTGGCGCCCCCTATGAGATGATTTGGAATTTTGTTGCAGATATGCTTGATTACCTCTGCTGAACATGTGTAACAAGTTTTGTATTGATCCAAAAAACGCTCAGTAAGTTACGGCTGGTTTTGTGTTCGGTCACGCCCTTGTGAAGTTCATTTGCTGCTGGCAAATTGTTTATCTGATTTTCCGATGTTACAAAGTGTATCTCACTGCCCTTTGGCTGTATACCACGTTTGCTAGTGATAGGTCAAAAAGTGAAAAAGCCTTACGGAAAAAAACTTTGTTTCGCAATATTCAAAATGGTGGAAAATTGTCATGCTGGATTTCGGTGGTCCCGAGGCAGATTAATAAAGCTAGAACAAGTGGGTCATTTTACCAAGTTTGGTGTAAATTGGACTTAAAGGTATACTGAGCAGGATTTCCCCCCTTGAAATAGCATAAACTCAACCAAAAATTATCCTACTCAATTACTTATGGCCCATTGGTAGTCTGTGACAGTGTGTGTGTTGACCTTTTTGGCAGCAGGTGTATCCTGCAACCAAAACAACTGCTGAATCGTTTTATATCTAAAAGCCACGCTGGCTGTGGTAGCGGCCCAAAACTCAAAAACAGAGCAACTGGTCAGAGCTAGTGTGTATCATGAGCTGGCAGCTAGCTATCGTTAGCGTTGTTTCGTTGTAGTAGAAAAGCTGATAGCTAAGCTAACCGACACCTACCTTTCCAACAGAAAACTTCCAACTTCCCAGTCCACGTTGCTCTTCATCTCCATCCTCTCCTTCAATACTCTCCAACGGGTGAAAGCAAACCCCAGATTCACTGGGGTTCACTGGAATGAGCCTTGTCTGCTTGGCGTTTTGCCTCGCTGTACTTTTTTACTGGTTTTTACCATTCTGGCAACCGCAGGGAAGAGGGGTCAACTTTGAAAGCTGTGTTTAAAAGTCACAACCAGCAAAATCCTACTCAGTATGCCTTTAAATTCTGAGAGAAAATATCACTACAGCGCCCCCTTTTGGCCGATTTGCATCGAACTTGGTAGGCATGAAATGCCTTTCCGGACAAGATGCCCAAGTTTTGAACTAATTGCACAAATGCACTTTGATTTATAAGCTATTACATGGGGTTATTACGTCATAGGCCATGCCTAATAATGATAATAAATGATAATAATAAATCAGTAGGAAACTCCTCCTGCAACCACTAGGAACATCATCTACTTGAAACCAAACAGACAGCTGACTAAAGCCAACTCATGAAAATTAAGAAAATTTATCAACAGGTCTACTGCTATAGCCAAATGAGAGCAATAACAAATCACCAGTTAAAAACAAGTTTATAAAACTTTGTTATATCTCAAAAGAATACAGTTTTACTATGTACATTTGTACCTTCATCTCTGAATACAAATTTATTTTAATCTCTATAGACACATGATTGTATGAACATGCAAATACAATACAGATTAATGTAATAGAGTTCCACCACATGAATTATAAGGAGTTGCAAACCTTTGCACACCTTTTCTAAAAACTAAGAAAAATATTTGAAATCATAAAACTATTATACGGTTGTTTAAGTGAAAATGTATCTCTGTTATGATTTAGTAAACCCCACTTAAAATGATGGAAAAACCTTTCTGGACTGGAATACATTTGACATAAATTTGCGGATCTCTTTTGACTGCACCCCATAAATAATGGGGTTCAGGCTGCCAGGGATGATATGAAACAGAATGGTAGCGATTTTCCTATAGTCTGAGTACAGGGGGAAGCGATGCAGGATGATGATGAGCAATCCACATGAAGACATAATCAGGTATACAAACAGATGGGTGCTACATGTCTTTAGAGCTTTACTGTTCAAAGACTTGTTCTTACTTGTCAGGCAGACAATTGTGATTTTAGCATAAGTGAGAACCATACTGCCTATAGAAGCTGTGAACAGGACCACAGTGAAAGTGAGGCCATAGACGTTATTGATAAAGACACTCTCACAGGAGAGTTTAAACAACGAGGCATTGTCACAGTAAGGGTTTGCGATCAGAGTCCTGCATCTCTTCAGCCGTATGGTCAGGCCGAGCAGAATAGCCACCAAAACAAAGGCCACCCCCCAGGCAGAAACAGTTAATTTTATCACCGTTTTGTTACTCATGATTGTAGTGTAGCGCAGGGGATTGCAGATGGCCACATATCTGTCAAAGGCCATGATCATGAGTACTGTGTGAGAGGTGGTACCGAACATGTGTGTGGTGAAGGCTTGAACCACACACTCATAATAGCTGATGAGGCGTTCAGAGGGAGGCACCAACATGTCTACAAGCAGCCGGGGCACCATGATAGAGTTTCCAAGAATGTCATTGAGTGGCAGATTGCAAAAAAGGAGATACATAGGCTGCTGAAGGCTCTTGTCAATGGACACCAGGACTACAATGCCTACATTGGCAAACATAATAAATAGATAGGAAAAAAAGAAAAATAGAAAGACAGGGTACATGGAAACCTCTGTGACCTTTATGCCCTCCAACTGGAGTGTGAAGCTGTTGTAGGTGTAGTTTTCCATCAACCTGAAATAAGACGCAGGGGACACACAAGAGGGGATATTGTTATGTCACATATGAAGTTTAGGCAATATAGATATCAGATATACTGATATCCTGTATGACAATGTAGCTCCTGTAACCATATATATCCTGTATCAACATTTAGTGGACAAGGTAGTTCAGGAAACAATTTGCAAAATCAATAAAAATTGATAATTGTTGATTGATTGTTTCAGGTCTGGTGTTACTAAGAAAATCAAAGCTCTGATTTGGGTGTTGATTTTTCCCGTCTACTGTCAAAATAACGAAACAAGTGAAATTTCTTAAAATTTACTTAGTTATCGTTCCAACAGTAGTGTTACAGCTTTTCTCAGTCACTTTGGTACATTTCTCGAATCATCCTTAACATTTGCAAAACAGTAAGTGCATTTCTCAAAACAATTCTTATAAACAGCACCACACAATAGATTACTTGCAAAAGCCTGTAACTTACTCAAAATCCTTAGTCTATCTCTCAAAAGTAAATATTTATATCAATGAACATGTCAGTGCCATCAGAATGACAAGTCCTTGTGTCATTGTTTACAAACAAGATAGTCAAAATGCTTATGTTGGCAATATAACAGTGTACTCTGTAAGTATTTTCTGAAAATGCACAAGGCTGCACTTTTTCTGTATGGCATATATCAATTTCAACAGTACAAAGTTACACATTACTGTGGGAGATTGATTGCAAGAGATTGGACAGGATTCACATTTACGTTTTTACTGTTTGTACTGTAATTTGTTGACAGACCATGTCATTGCGATACAGAAAAGAAAAAGACAAGACTGTTTTACAGCATTGCATAGCAGAAAGGAAAAAATTAAAAAATTAGAAATGTAAACATAGGAAACACCCCTTAGGCAGAACTGTACATGCAGCGCTGTATGGGGAATTACAGTGCAGTCTTTCTACACCTCCTGACGTTCTTGCCTGTCTGCTATTTTAGAGAACTGGTTGATCATTGGTTGATCTAACGCTTCACACATTCCCCTTCATTAGTGAAAGTCAAGATTCACCTGATTCATCAATTCAGGACACATTTACAAAAAAAGTCTAATGGAAATGTATAGAAAATATGCTTGACAGATTATGACAACTGGTTCAACCATTTTGCATGTAATGACTGATGCAATGAACTAATGCCTAGATGTTTTGGGTTGTAAGACTGTTCAACAGAGAACCAGTATAATACATTTTGATCAACATGATATAAGCAATTGTAGGATAATAATGTAGGAAACAGCAGACAATTGTACATAATCATTTGCATGAATGTGCCAAAGCATTTGCAATTTGTTCAAAAGAATGAGAAACTGCTTTTATGATGTGCAGGTTGAACACGTAGTTTTGAGAATTTCAATTCTGATCTGAGAAATGTACAAAAGCGACTGAGAAAAACTGTAATAGGATGATTGACTGTAGAATGAATCTCTTTGTTTCCTTTTGCGTTGGATTGTACTGTTACTTTATGTTAACACTTAATTTAGAAATATATATATTTTTTTTACATAAATATGAAATGGTTATAATACCTGCTTTCTTTCTCTAGTTGTTCCTGCAGTCATCTAATATTCACCAGCCGAACTTCAGCAAGAAGTAAGACCTCAACGTCTGTCACAGTTTTTATAAACATGATTTTCTTGTCTGGGGAAATAATTGTCTTTACCTCAGACAATGTGTGATGCAACATCACGTCATCAAATCCATGGAAACTGTCAACAGGCTCTCCAGGTTGGAGCAAATGAAACATACAGTGTCTTTTTTGTCTGGTGTCAAGAAACCAACATACTTTAAAGTGAATAGGGTAGATGTCATATGCCATTGTTGTGCATAGACTTCCTTTAATACACAATAAGTTGAAGTTGGTTTAATTCCAAATTCTATACAGCAATTTTTAGAAAAAACAAAAGTTGATTGAAAATATTCACACAATAGTTCAAAAATATTGCTGACTCTATCTGCAAAAAGGTTTTAAAGGAGGGTGACACTGAGAGGGTTAACAGACATAAACAGCCTGGATTATGCGTATACAACATGGGGTGAAACCAAGAGACACAATGGGCAGCATCCTGAAATTTTTAAGATACTGTTCATGCCTAATGATAATAATAATAACTTAGATTTATATAGCACCTTTCAAGAGACCCAAGGACGCTTTACACAGTGAGGCAGACAAAACAAATAAAACAAGAACAGAAAATAATAATAGTAAAAATTGTCAGGGATGAGAGAGTTAACGAGAGGCCATAGGCCTTGGTTAACAGGTGGGTTTTCATGATTTTTTATTTATTTAATGTTTATTTGATAGGGACAGATGCATTAAGCATAGAGAATTGCACAACAATTATCCCATGCAATGCATCACAGCATTTATAGCTACTGCTAATTTCCAATGCCCGTCCCTAGAAGGGCCTTTAAAATAACAGACATAAAACATGTTCACATAAAACATACAGACACTTACACATATATATACACATATGTATACATACATATATATATACACATACCCTACATACCTGCCCTCCCCCCCACCCCTACACATGACTACATGATTTATTGTCTTTTAAAAATTCCTTCAGTTTAATTTTAAATTTTGACAATTTTGGTCTGTTTTGAGTTCAGTAGGCAGCGCATTCCATGTGTTAGCTCCCTTTATTGAAAAGGACATCTGGCCAAAGGAGGTATTCCGGTATGATACTTTACAGTTCCCTGCAGTGGTATTCCTGGTGGACAAGCCAAAGGCCTGTAATGGTCGCACCATGTCGCAGAGAGCCTGAGGAGCCTGGCCATGTAAACACTTGCGGATAAGATTGGCGTTTGCAAATGCAATGTAGTTGTCAAAACCTAACATGTTCAGGTCTCTCAGGATGTGACAATGGTGTGATCTTATTGGCCTTTTGCCTAATATTTTTATTGTACGATTGTATAACCTCTCTAGGGGTTTAGTCACTGATGAACTTGCCTGTGACCATGAGGTAACACAGTAACTGAGGTGTGAGAAGATCATTGAGTGCATATATTATTTTGGCTGCATCAAATGTTAGACAGTCTCTGATTAGTCTAAATGTGTGCAGATTGACTTTTACAGTTCTACTAATTTTTTTGACATGTTTGTCAAATTTCAGGTGAGGGTCCAACGTTAGACCTAGATATTTGACCTCAGAAACTTGATCGACTGACTGACTCTTGAGCTTGACATCTAGTTCAGTTGAGGTGGGCTGTCTTCTGGAAGATAAACATATGGACACTGTTTTTTTGACATTGAGTGTCAAACCTTCCATTGCTTCCAGGTGCTTTGAAGTGTCCAAAGACGGGGCGTTGCAGATCTCTGCCGGGAGAGAGTTCCAGAGGCTGGGGGCTGCCACACTGAAGACTCTGTCCCCAAAAGATCGCAGGCTGGTGTGGGGGGTGGAGAGCAGACCCGTGTCTGAGGACCGCAGATTCCGGGACGGGGTATAGGGGTGGAGGAGGTCAGATAGGTACTGGGGGGCGAGGGCATGGAGGGATTTGTAGGTGAGGAGGAGGATTTTGTAGGAGATGTGGGACTTGACCGGGAGCCAGTGAAGGTGGATGAGGGTGGGGGTGATGTGCTGCCAGGGCTTGGTGCGGGTGAGAACCCTGGCAGCTGAGTTCTGCACATACTGGAGCCTGTCCAGGGCTTTGCTGGGTACCCCGAACAGGACTCCATTGTAGTAATCCAGATGGGAGGTAATGAAGGCATGGATGAGGGTCTCTGCCATGGAGTCAGAGAGTGATGGCCGAAGTCTGGAAATACAGCTGTGTGTCATCAGCGTAGCAGTAGAAGCTTAGACCGTGGTGGAGGATGATCTGACCAAGGGGGAGCATGTAGACGGTAAAGAGGAGGGGTCCAAGCACAGAGCCTTGAGGTATGCCTTGGTTGACTGGGGCCGGGGTGGAACTGGAGTCACTGATGGTAACAAACTGTTTTCTCTTGGAGAGATATGACTGGAACCAGGAGAGAACAGCACCGGTGAGGCCTAGGTAGTCGGATAAGCGGTTGAGGAGGATAGTGTGGGAGACTGTGTCGAAGGCTGCAGAGAGGTCCAGGAGGATTCCTTGCTTGCTATTCCTGGCTTGGTGCCTGGTTGTGCGACCAGATCACAACCCAATCGTAACTCAATAACTTTACATACTTACCTAATGCCGAGCACAAACTGCGCGGCAGTCGATTATAGTTACGCATTGTAACTCTAGTTCTGTGATCACAGGCTGAGCCCTCTAGTGGGGCTCTATTGGCTTCACCACTCATCTAGTCGCCTCAGTGCACTGAACTTTGCATGCACACACGCAGCCAATAAGGATGAGCCTGTTCAACTCTATGAAGTCTTTTTCAATAAATGGCTCATCATCCACAAAATCTTCAGTGACTTGTGGAGCGGCAGGGTGACTGGTTAGAGGGCTTCACCTATGATCATAGAACAATGCGTTCTATTTCACACAGGGTTTGAGACACGTTGAGACTCCAGCACAACAGGTCTCTCACCCAAGGCCTCGTCTTCCAGTGCTAAGCATCAAGCCAAGAAAGACCCAGACACATCCAACAGATAAAATCTGATGAATGGACAGGCCGTCAACCGCTGTACAGATCTCCTCCAACCCACTATGCCACTAAAAAGGGCTGTGGACGCTACTACACTGCGTGTAGAGTGCACGAATGGCAGTGGGAGGATCTATGACAGATAGCCTCTCTGTCGTATTGTCACCAGTAAGGGAGGAATGAGACAGAGAAGAGGGAAGGCATAAAGCAGCCTTCTTGGCGATGGTGGGTGTGCAAATGCATCCACGCCCAGGGGTGGATTGTCTCTGTGAAGCAGAGAGAACCATAGTGGACAGTGGGAGTTTTGCCTTGAGGGAAAAAGATCCACTTCCGCCCTCCCGAAGAGGGACAAAATCTGGTCCACTACGTTGGGGTGTAACCTCCATTCCTTCGCCAGGGGCCCGCACCTCGACATGATGTTGGCCCCTGCATTATCCGTTGTGTGGCCCACAACTACAAGCTCTCTGCAGCTCTAAACAGACGCACAGATTGAATGCCGCCCTGTCTGTTGATATAAGCCACCGTGGTCCGATTGTCGGTCCTCACCAGCACATTTTTGCCTTGTAAAGGGGTGCAAAGCATTGTAGAACCTGCAACACCGCCGTCAGCTCCAGGAGGTTGATGTGACAGTTTTGTCAAGGAGGCCAAAACTGCCTAGTTTGGTACTGATTGCACAAATGCACTTACATTTACAAGCTATTACATGGTTATTACAAAAGCCACGCCCACCTTCACCAATCACGACCAACCTTCAGGTTTTGACTAGTACATGGTCCTAGAGCAAATTTCATTCAATTTCAACAATGGCATTAGCAGATACAGCCTTTGTGGTGCTCCCTATTGATTGATTTCAAAATTCCATTTTAGATATGTTTGTTGTTTCTTGTGTTTCTTGTGAAACAACAAACATATCTATATCAATAAGGGGCATACTCTGGACTTGGTCATATCAAAAGGACTTAATATTTCCGTACCCTGTGTCATGGATGTTGCTATCTCAGATCACTGTTGCATATTTTTTGATGTGTCTGCTTTTCCTGTACAACAGAAGAGTACTCGAACAATCAAAAAACGTACCATTGATAATAACACAATTGAAACCTTTAAGAAAACTGTAAATGAGTTACCGTTGTTCATGGCATCACCAACTGAGGATCCTGTGAACAACTTCAACTCAAAAGTACGAAATATCATTGACAGAATTGCACCTGTTAAAACTAAAAACATAAAAAAACAAAAAGCCCCCTGGAGAAATGGAGTGGTTGTTAGGCAGTTTAAGAGAAAGTGTCGCCAGGCAGAACGACAGTGGAGAAAGACAAAACTTCAGGTTCACTATGAAATCTACAAGGATAGACTGAGTTACTACAACAAAGAAATTAAACAGGCCAGAGAATCCTTCTTCTCTAAAATCATTAATGAAAATATCAACAATAGTAAAGTGCTCTTCTCTACTGTTGATCGACTTATTAATCCACCTTGTCCAACCCCATCAGAGATGCTGTCCACTAAAAAATGTGAGCAATTCGCCACATTCTTCAATAACAAAATTATTGCCATCAGACAGAACATTAGTGCCTCAAGTTCTATAAATGAACCTACCCTCCAGTTCTCCAGGAATATTACTTGTGCCATGTCTCATTTTGACCCTCTAGACCTACAACAACTAGACAATTTTGTTGGGCAGCTCAGGTCCTCCACCTGCTGCTTGGATCCTCTCCCTACCACATTTTTTAAAACTGTTTTTGACTGCTTAGCACCTGAGGTATTGGAAATGATTAACTGCTCTCTTCAGTCAGGTATATTTCCTGCAGCGCTTAAAACAGCTGTCATTAAACCACTTCTGAAGAAGAGTAACCTTGATGCTAGTGTTGTAGTACTCGAGATCGGTCTTGGTCTCGAGACCGGTCTTAAGACCACATTTTGCTGGTCTCGGTCTCGTCTCGGACTCGACTGCATTTTTACTCGGTCTTGACTCGGTCTCGGACAAAGAGGACTCGGAATTTTATTTCAAGACCAGTCGAGACCACAAGTGCAGTACCATCATTACCTGCCGGTGCATTGTCTGATTTATTTATGTTTTACCGTGATTGGATATAAAACTTTCCCCTTCAAATTGCAACCGATAACTTGGCTTATTTTAAGTTTGAAAGTTTATTAACCATTAAACGCTGCCACCCTCACTCACCCCCCTCTGAGCTGTGCCAAGAAAGAGAACGCAGGATACGGGAGGAGAGAGCACCATGTGTGGCTGAGGAGGAGAGAATGAGATACAATTTGCCTACAGAAATCACAGAGAGTTTTGCAAAACAGTTCTAAGAACAAGCACCGATTCCATACAGGCACATGGCACGTTCAATTCAACGCGGTGCATTAAAGCATTGCGACACAGTTATCGGTTAAATTATAATTTCACTAATGTTAGGCTTAAATTCCACATGGTAATAACGTTACCGTTAAAGTCTGTAGTGCAGCAGACGTGTTATCAGGTTACTGTTTATACCGTTACTAACACAGGCGAGTAAATTGTGGAATTTTAAGTTTCACTTTCGTCTGCACAGTGGGGCTCTGGCAGGCTGAGTAGGGGAGAGCGGGGCAAGTTGTCACATTGGTCAAAGTCAAAACACTATAACATAAAAACAATTTGTAGCCTATACATGACAGTAAGTTTATGTTTCTTCTCATTTCAGAAATCAAAATAATTATACATTGTGACATAAAAGCAAGGGTCAGCTATAACCTGATAATAATTTTGAATGTTTTAGTTAAGCTATCTGCTCAGGGTGTTTTAACACTTCTGTTTCATTCTGCCCACTGTCTTGAGCCTTTCCAAAGGTCAGTGAAATCGAATTGCAATGTTTCAAAGGATTGCCTTCTGTCACTGAGTACATACTGTACATCCATTTGTATTTTACTTAAATTCCTAAATAATGCTTTCTTTCTTTTTGAATTTTAGCAGAGAAATGGTGTAAATGTTGAGCCATCACTCTGATTACATGGTCTTGAAAATGGACTCGCATTGGTCTGGTCTCGGTCTTGACTCGGTCTCGCCCCCCTTCGGTCTTGGTCTTGACTCGGTCTCGCCCCCTAAAAGTCTTGGTCTTGACTCGGACTTGATACGCTCTGGTCTTGGTCTTGACTCGGTCTCGGTTTAGGTGGTCTTGACTACAACACTACTTGATGCAACAGTTATTGCTAACTACAGGCCCATCTCCAACTTACCTTTCCTCAGCAAAATACTTGAAAAAACAGTTTATTCTCAGCTTAATAACTATCTAACATCAAACAGCCTTCTAGACACTTATCAATCTGGTTTTCGATCCCACCATAGCACAGAAACAGCACTTATCAAAGTTGTGAATGATCTGCATATAAACACAGACTCCAATAAACTATCTGTTCTTGTGCTTCTGGATCTCAGTGCCGCTTTCGACACTGTTGACCATGACATTTTACTACAGAGGTTAGAAAAATGGGTCGGCCTATCCGGCCCGGTTCTAAACTGGTTCAGATCCTACCTACAGGATAGGCAGTTCTTTGTGTCCATTGGTGACTTTGCCTCGGAAAGAGTGAGTATTATGTGTGGAGTACCCCAAGGTTCGATTCTTGGACCACTACTGTTTAATCTCTATATGCTCCCACTCGCACATGTCATACAGAAACACAAAATAAACTACCATAATTATGCAGATGATTCACAACTGTACATATCCCTGTCCCACGAGGACCTAGATCCCATACATTCCCTAACTCAGTGTATTGATGATATTAATCTATGGATGTCACAGAACTTTTTACAACTGAACAAAGACAAAACAAAAATACTCATCTTTGGTGCAAAGGCTCAGAGACAGAAAATTGCAGCTCATCTCAGTTCTCTGTCTCTGGAGAGCAAAAGTGAAGCTAGAAATCTGGGTGTAATCATAGACGGCGATCTAAATTTTAAGAGCCATATCAATCAACTCACAAGATCAGCCTTCTACCATCTAAAAAACATTTCAAAACTGAGGGGCTTTCTATCAAAATCAGACTCTGAGAAATTAATTCATGCATTTATAACAAGTAGACTAGACTACTGTAATGGTCTTTTCACCGGCCTCCCAAAATCAGCCGTGCGGCGACTACAGTTAATTCAAAATGCAGCTGCACGCGTTCTCACCGGAACTAAAAAGTCTGAACACATTACGCCGGTTCTTAGATCCCTGCATTGGCTCCCTGTCAAAACTAGAATCGATTTTAAAATTCTACTACTTGTTTACAAAGCTCTAAATGGCCTTGCACCTCAGTATATAACAGACATGCTAATTAGATACAAACCAGCAAGAACTCTCAGGTCCACAGGCAGCGGTCTTTTAACCGTCCCTCGTACTAACTCCAAAGCAGGGGATGCTGCCTTTTGTATTTATGCCCCAAGTAGATGGAACGCCCTGCCTGAGGACCTGAGAGAGGCCCCCACACTGAACACCTTTAAAACCAGGTTAAAAACCTTTCTTTTCACAACAATCTATGGCTAAGTTCTTAATGTGTATGTGTGTGTGTGTGTGTGTGTGTGTGTGTGTGTGTGTGTGAGTCTGTGTGTGTGTGTTTTGTATATTTTGCCATTGGCATATTCTGCACTGATTCTTGTGTAACTGCACTAACACTTGTTGATGCATATTGCATATGCATACTGTATTGTCTTTTTATGTAAAGCACATTGTGTTGCCCTGTGTATGAAATGTGCTGTATAAATAAATTTGACTTGACTTGACTTGACTTGACTTGAACAAGTTTACCAAGTTTTGTGTTGATTGCATCAATGGTCTTTGATTTATGGCCAGTTTTGTGTTAGGCCATGGCCATTGTGAAGTTCATTCACTCATGGCCGCCTTATTGGTTGTAAGATTTTTCTGAAAAATGGTTACAAAGTGTATCTCAAGGCCAAAGCCAAGGTTTTTCAAATTCTGCAAATTAACAAAAAATCTACAGTACATAGGTGGACTTTGGTGGTCCAATTGGCAAATTTTTAGAGCGCTCTCAGGATAATATGTGTGCCAAGTTTCACGTCAATTGGACTCTATCAAAAATTCTTTGATTTGGTTAAAGAACCTTTTCTTACTTGTTTTAATTTCTCATATAGTGCTGGGTATTTGTCTGACTCTCAGAAAGAAGGCTTTATCTCCTTGTTACTCAAGCAGGAACCCAGTGGCCAATTCAAGGACCCTGTGAATCTCAATAATTGGAGACCAATAGCACTTCAATGCTATGATGCTAAGATACTCGCTAAATGTATAGCTCATAGACTGAAGAGTGTGCTGACAAGTATTATTCATCAAGATCAATCTGGATTTCTGCAGGGTCGTTATTATGGTAATAATATCAGACAGTTGTTGGGGATTATTGAAAATTACGAGTTGGTTAATTTTTTATTGCTGATTTGGAGAAAGCATTTGATAAGGTTCACTTAGATTTTATTTTTAACAGCTTAGGCTTTTTTCATTTTGGTAAATCCTTAATTAATTGGGTTAGAGTATTATAAAATGACACCAGTTGTAGGATTATTAATAATGGTTATATTAAGTCAGTGGCCTTATCAAGAGGAGTAAAACAAGGATGCCCTTTGTCACCATATTTATTTGTAATTGCTATGGAAATACTAGCCATTAAAGTGAGGTCTAACATGGACATAGAAGGGCTTGAAGATGGGAATATGCAAACAAAAATTTCAATGTATGCAGATGACACTAGTTTCCTACTAAGTCCAAAACCTTCTTGTCTGCAAACTCTTCTTGAACTTTTTTTCACAATTTTCTGGTAAAATTCTTAGGATTGGGGGACTGAAAGGTACAAACTATAAAATGCCATGTAAATTACCGATTAGCTAGACTGATGGGCCAGTTAATGTTTTAGGTATTGTGATTCCAGAGAATTTAGAAGACCTTTGTACAATGAATTACAATAATAAGTTGAGAAAGATGGATAAGATTCTACAACCATGAAAGGGAAAAACATTAACACTCTTTGGGAAAATTACCCTAGTTAATTTCTTGGTTGTACCGCAATTTATTTATCTTTTTATGTCTCTCCCAATTCCATCACAGTCCTTCTTTAAGTTTTATGAACAAAAGATTTTTGAATTTCTCTGGAGTAACTTTCTTTAAAGTTCTTTATAATAGTTGGTGGGTTAAAACTATTAAATTTGGAGGCCCTATGTTTCTCTTTGAAAGCCTCCTGTGTTAGAAAATTATACTTGAATGAAGACTGGTATTCATGTAAATTACTGGAGAGTACCCATCTATTGTTTCAAAAAAGATTATACCCCTTCCTAAAGATTCAGCCAGCTCATATACACTGTGTGAATAATTTGATTGGAAATGTATCCATGTTTTTAAAGGAAGCAATTCAGTGCTGGCTGTGTTTTCAGTTTCATCCTTTCAATCCTACAGCAAATAATATGGTTAAACTCTAACATATTAATTGAAGGGAAACCAATATTTTGGAAGAATGTATTTGATCATGGTGTTTGGTTTATAAATGATATTGTGTGTGAAGATGGGAAACTTATGAGGTATAACCAGTTCACTGAAACGTATGGTACGATCTGTTCCCCTCATTCATATAATCAATTGATCTCTGCTATAGGAAAAGATTGGATACAAAAGATTAATAGTGGGATGACTAAGTTGTTAGTATGCCAGCCCGCTACAAGAAATGTACAAGAAATTTGTGTTTATTATTTTGGTTTGTTTTAGTGTGACTTTAGTGGGCCCTATCTTACACCCGGCGCAAAGCGGCACAAAGCGCAGCGCAAGTGTCATTGCTAGTTTCCGACTGACGCAGTTGTCATTTTCACGCCCAGCACCCACGTTGTTTAAATAGCAAATGTAGTTGCGCCAATCTTTGCGACCATGGGTGTGTTGGTCTTAAAATGAGGTGTGGTCAGGTGCATCGTTGGTGCATTGCTATCTTGAGGCAGCGGAAAGCGATTGCGCCATTGACCAACAAAAACCTGGTCTAAAGTCTGGCGCAATATTTTTCTGCTATTTAAAGGGTGCATTATTCAGATAGTAAGATGCGTCTCTCTCTCTCTCTCTCTACGACAATAGAAAAATAGGATCATGTACTATGAAAATGTGCACTTAACTTCATTCCTGACATGCGTTTTGTTGCCAAATTGCCATATGCTTTCACCATTACGCAATGCCAAATGCCAAAAACTATGTGTCCCTCTCACCATTATGCAGTGCCAAATGTGCAACGTACATGTCCCATTAACCATCATCACACATTGCCAACTGCTAAATACGCAACCTACAACCAAGAAAAACAACACAGTAAATATGTAAAAAGCACAGCCCAACAAAAAGTCATGAAAATAAACTGCAAAGGCATCTTACCTTCACCCGACACACACACACATCACCATCGCGCATGAGCAGATCCGTTTCCTCTGCAGAAAACCGTTTGTTTCTCCAACTTGCTGAATCCGCCATTTAAATAGCAATGCACTAAGGTGCAAGCGCACCTGGCTCTTAAAGGGAATGGGAGATGAGACTCTGATTGGTTGAGTTCATGTTACGCCCAAAACACACCTACGATTATTTAAGGGACTTAGTACAACCCCTTTGCGCCTTGCGCTTACTTTGAGCCCACATTGTGCGTCGTTTAACTAGCAATTTGGATTTGGACGCCCTGAATGCACTTGCGCCATGCGCTTTAGACCATGTGCCATGGATCATTTAAATAGGGCCCAGTGTGTTAAGTTTGATTTGTTTATATTGTTTGTTTGTCTTCTGGTGATTGATGTCATGGTTTTGTTAAATAAAAAAAATAATAATAAAAAAAAAAGGAGATACAAATTCAGCCATTTTTGGCGCCCCCTATGAGATGATTTGGAATTTTGTTGCAGATATGCTTGATATGCTCTGCTGAACATGTGTAATTAGTTTGGTATTGATCTAAAAAACACTAAGTGAGTTACGTCTGGTTTTGTGTTCGATCACGCCCTTGTGAAGTTCATTTGCTGCTGGCAAATTGTTTATCCGATTTTCCGATGTTACAAAGTGTATCTCACTGCCCTTTTGCTGTATACCACGTTTGGTATTGATAGGTCAAAAAGTGAAAAAGCCTTACAGAAAAAAACTTTGTCATACTGGATTTCGGTGGCCCCGAGGCAGAATAATAAAGCCAAGTTTGGTGTAAATCGGACTTAAAGGTATACTGAGCAGGATTTCCCCCCTTGAAATAGCATAAACTATATCCTACTCAATCATTACTTATGGCCCATTGGTAGTCTGTGACAGTGTGTGTGTTGACCTTTTGGCAGCAGGTGTATCCTGCAACCAAAACAATTGCTGATACGTTTTATATCTAAAAGCCACGCTGGCTGTGGTAGCGGTCCAAAACTCTAAAACAGAGCAACTGGTCAGAGCTAGTGTGTATCATGAGCTGGCAGCTAGCTATCGTTAGCGTTGTTTCGTTGTAGTAGAAAAGCTGATCGCTAAGCTAACCGGCACCTACCTTTCCAACAGAAAACTTCCAACTTCCCAGTCCACGTCGCTCTTCATCTCCATCCTCTCCTTCAATACTCTCCAATGGGTGAAAACCAACCCCAGAGTACTTTTATTTATAAGCTAGTACGTTGTTATTACATCATAGGCCACGCCTAATAATGATAATAAATGATAATAATAAATCAGTAGGAAAACAATAGCACCACGTCCTTGAACCACTAATAATAAATCAGTAGGTAGACAATAGTGGTTCAGCACTATGTGCTTGAACCACTAATAATCATCCTCACTATATTTGTGAGGCACTTCAAACAAAAAGACAAGAAATAAAACAAACTGAGTCGGCTTGAAAGTCCACTCCTGCAACCACTAGGAACATCATCTACTTGAAACCAACAAGACAGCTGACTAAAGCCAAGTCATGAAAATTAATAAAACGTATCAACTGGTCTACTGCTATAGCCAAATGAGAGCAATAACAAGTCATCAGTTAAAAACAAGTTTATAAAACTTTGTTATATCTCAAAAGAATACAGTTCTACTATGTACATTTGTACCTTCATCTCTGAATACAAATTTATTTTAATCTCTATGGACACATGATTGTATGAACATGCAAATACAATACAGATTAATGTAATAGAGTTCCACCACATGAATTATAAGGAGTTGCAAACCTTTGCACACCTTTTCTAAAAACTAAGAAAAATATCTGAAATCATAAAACTATTATAAGGTTGTTTAAGTGAAAATGTATCTCTGTTATGATTTAGTAAACCCCACTTGTATTCAAATTAAAATGATGGAAAAACCTTTCTGGACTGGAATACATTTGACATGAATTTGCGGATCTCTTTTGACTGCACCCCGTAAATAATGGGGTTCAGGCTGCCAGGGATGATATGAAACAGAATGGAAGATAGTTTCCTATAGTCTGAGTACAGGGGGAAGCGATGCAGGATGATGATGAGCAATCCACATGAAGACATAATCAGGTATACAAACAGATGGGTGCTACATGTCTTTAGAGCTTTACTGTTCAAAGACTTGTTCTTACTTGTCAGGCAGACAATTGTGATTTTAGCATAAGTGAGAACCATACTGCCTATAGAGGCAGTGAACAGGACCACAGTGAAAGTGAGCCCATAGACGTTATTGATAAAGACACTCTCACAGGAGAGTTTAAACAATGAGGCATTGTCACAGAAAGGGTTTGCAATCAGAGTCCTGCATCTCTTCAGCCGTATGGTCAGGCCGAGCAGAATAGCCACCAAAACAAAGGCCACCCCCCAGGCAGAAACAGTTAATTTTATCACCATTTTGTTACTCATGATTGTAGTGTAGCGCAGGGGATTGCAGATGGCCACATATCTGTCAAAGGCCATGATCATGAGTACTGTGTGAGAGGTGGTACCGAACATGTGTGTGGTGAAGGCTTGAACCACACACTCATAATAGCTGATGAGGCGTTCAGAGGGAGGCACCAACATGTCTACAAGCAGCCGGGGCACCATGATAGAGTTTCCAAGAATGTCATTGAGTGGCAGATTGCAAAAAAGGAGATACATAGGCTGCTGAAGGCTCTTGTCAATGGACACCAGGACTACAATGCCTACATTGGCAAACATAATAAATAGATAGGAAAAAAAGAAAAATAGAAAGACAGGGTACATGGAAACCTCTGTGACCTTTATGCCCTCCAACTGGAGTGTGAAGCTGTTGTAGGTGTAGTTTTCCATCAACCTGAAATAAGACGCAGGGGACACACAAGAGGGGATATTGTTATGTCACATATGAAGTTTGGAAACAATTTGCAAAGATCAATAAAAACTGATAAAGCTGATTGTTTCAGGTCTGGTGTTACTAAGAAAATCAAAGCTCTGATTTGGGTGTGCTTTTCTCAGTCGCTTTGGTACATTTCTCGAATCATCCTTAACATTTGCAAAACAATAACTGCATTTCTCGTAAACAATTCGTACAAACAGCACCACACAATAGATTACTTGCAAAAGCCTGTAACTTGCTCAAAATCCTTAGTCTATCACTCAAAAGTAAATATTTATATCAATGAACATGTCAGTGCCATCAGAATGACAAGTCCTTGTGTCATTGTTTACAAACAAGATAGTCAAAATGCTTATGTTGGCAATATAACAGTGTACTCTGTAAGTATTTTCTGATGTAAACTATGGCTAAGGTTTTGATGACAATGATTGAAAATGCACAAGGCTGCACTTTTTCTGAATGGCATATATCAATTTCAACAGTACAAAGTTACACATTACTGTATGTGGGAGATTGATTGCAAGAGATTGGACAGGATTCACATTTATGCTTTTACTGTTTGTACTGTAATTTGTTGACAGACCATGTCATTGCGATACAGAAAAGAAAAAGACAAGACAGCACTTTTTACAGCACTGCATAGCAGAAAGGAAAAAAATACAACATTAGAAATGTAAACATAGGAAACACCCTTAGGCAGAACTGTACATGCAGCGCTGTATGGGGAATTACAGTGCAGTCTTTCTACACCTCCTGACGTTCCAGCCTGTCTGGTTGAGAACTGGTTGATCATTGGTTGATCTAACACTTCACACATTCCCTTTCATTAGTGAAAATCAAGATTCACCTGATTCACCCGATTCATCAATTCATTACACATTTACAAAAAAGTCTAATAGAAATGTATAGAAAATATGCTTGACAGATTATGACAACTGGTTCAACCATTTTGCATGTAATGACTTCTGCAATGAACTAATGCCTAGATGTTTTGGGGTGTAAGACTATTCAACAGAGAACCAGTATAATACATTTTGATCAACATGACATAAGCAATTGTAGGATAATAATGTAGGAAACAGCAGACAATTGTACATAATCATTTGCATGAATGTGCCAAAGCATTTGCACAAGTGACTAGATGATGTGCAGGTTGAACAAGTAGTTTTGAGAATTTCAATTCTGATCTGAGAAATGTACCAAAGCGACTGAGAAAAACTGTAATAGGATGATTGACTGTAGAATTAATCTCTTTGTTTCGTTTTGCGTTGGATTGTACTGTTACTTTATGTTAACACTTAATTTAGAAATATAAAAAAATGTTATGAAATGGTTAGAATACCTGCTTTCTTTCTCTAGTTGTTTCTGCAGTCATCTAATATTTACCAGCCAAACTTCAGCAAGAAGTAAGACCTCAACATCTGTCACAGTTTTTATAAACACGATTTTCTTGTCTGGGGAAATAATTGTCTTTACCTCAGACAATGTGTGATCCATCATCAAGTCATCAAATCCATGGAAACTGTCAACAGGCTCTCCAGGTTGGAGCAAATGAAACATACAGTGTCTTTTTTGTCTGGTGTCAAGAAACCAACCCACTTTAAAGTGAATAGGGTAGATGTCATATGCCATTGTTGTGCATAGACTTCCTTTAACACACAGTAAGTTGAAGTTGGTTTAATTCCAAATCTCTATGCAGCAATTTTTAGAAAAAACAAAAGTTGATTGAAAATATTCACACAATAGTTCAAAAATATTGGTGACTCCATCTGCAAAAAGGTTTTAAAGGAGGGTGACACTGAAAGGGTTAACAGACATAAACAGCCTGGATTGTGCGTATACAACATGGGGTGAAACCAAGTGACACAATGGGCAGCATCCTGAAATTTTTAAGATACTGTTCATGCCCAATAATAATAATAATAACTTAGATTTATATAGCACCTTTCAAGAGACCCAAGGACGCTTTACACAGTGAGGCAGACAAAACAAATAAAACAAGAACAGAAAATAATAATAGCAATAATTGCCAGGGATGAGAGAGTTAACTAGAGGCCATAGGCCTTGGTTAACAGGTGGGTTTTCATGATTGTTTTAGAAGTGTCCAAAGACGGGGCGTTGCGGATTTCTGCCAGGAGAGAGTTCCAGAGGCTGGGGGCTGCCACACTGAAGACTCTGTCCCCAAAAGATCGCAGGCTGGTGTGGGGGGTGGAGAGCAGACCCATGTCTGAGGACCGCAGATTCCGGGACGGGGTATAGGGGTGGAGGAGGTCAGATAGGTACTGGAGGGCGAGGGCATGGAGGGATTTGTAGGTGAGGAGGAGGATTTTGTAGGAGATGTGGGACTTGACCGGGAGCCAGTGAAGGTGGATGAGGGTGGGGCTTGGTGCGGGTGAGAACCCTGGCAGCTGAGTTCTGCACATACTGGAGCCTGTCCAGGGCTTTGCTGGGTACCCCGAACAGGACTCCATTGTAGTAATCCAGACGGGAGGTAATGAAGGCATGGATGAGGGTCTCTGCCATGGAGTCAGAGAGTGATGGCCGAAGTCTGGAAATGTTTTTGAGGTGGTAGAAAGCGGATTTGGTGATGGATTTGATGTGTAACTGAAACGAGAGGGTGGAGTCCAGAATGACACCCAGGTTGCGGACTTCTGGGGATGGGCAGATGGAGCAGCCGTCCACGTCGAGAAGAAGATCTCCAACCTTCCGGAGCAGCGCCTTGGGAGCCACAACCATGAGCTCTGTTTTTTTGCTGTTAAGCTTGAGTAGGTTAGATGACATCCATATTTTTATTTCATGCAGGCAGTTGACAAGAGACTGTGGGGGGAGCTGAGTGGATGGTTTAGTGCTGAGATACAGCTGTGTGTCATCAGCGTAGCAGTGGAAGCTTAGACCGTGGTGGAGGATGATCTGACCAAGGGGGAGCATGTAGACGGTAAAGAGGAGGGGTCCAAGCACAGAGCCTTGAGGTATGCTTTGGTTGACTGGGGCCGGGGTGGAACTGGAGTCACTGATGGTAACTGTTTTCTGTTGGAGAGATATGACTGGAACCAGGAGAGAGCAGCACCGGTGAGGCCTAGGTAGTAGGATAAGCGGTTGAGGAGGATAGTGTGGGAGACTGTGTCGAAGGCTGCAGAGAGGTCCAGGAGGATTCCTTGCTTGCTATTCCTGGCTTGGCGCCTGGTTGTGCAACCAGATCACAACCCAATCGTAACTCAATAACTTTACATACTTACCTAATGCCGAGCACAAACTGCGCGGCAGTCGATTATAGTTACGCATTGTAACTCTAGTTCTGTGATCACAGGCTGAGCCCTCTAGTGGGGCTCTATTGGCTTCACCACTCATCTAGTCACCTCAGTGCACTGAACTTTGCATGCACGCACGCAGCCAATAAGGATGAGCCTGTTCAACTCTATGAAGGACTTCACCTATGATCATAGAACAATGCGTTCTATTTCATACAGGCTTTGAGACACGTTGAGACTCCAGCACAACAGGTCTCTCACCCAAGGTCTCGTGTTCCAGTGCTAAGCATCAAGCCAAGAAAGACCCAGACACATCCAACAGATAAAATCTGATGAATGGACAGGCCGTCAACCACTGTACAGATCTCCTCCAACCCACTATGCCACTAAAAAGGGCTGTGGACGCTGCTACACTGCATGTAGAGTGCACGAATGGCAGTGGGAGGATCTCTGCCCGCCAAGCTTGTGACATGCCATCACAGAGCCAGTGGGCGAGTCTCGGTTTCGACAGGGGCTTGCCAGCCACTCCATCCACATAGCACACAAACAACCCCTCATGACAAGAGGAGATTGCTGATACATGCACTTTGATAGTAGAAAGCACCTGTCCCCTCTCCAGGTGCTGGAGAAAAGAGAGAATAGATCCAGTTGAACAGTTCAGTGGATCAAGGTCTCTCTTCCCACACACACCACTTTTGAAAACCCAGCCGTTTTGCTTTGTAGTTAGCGATGGTGGATTGCCCTTGCACGCCCTGGATGGTCTGCAGTGCCTGTGCAGACAAGCCAGCATGCATAAATCCGTCCCTCTCAGGAACCAAACCCTCACGCCAATCGCTCCCTTTGCCTGCAACAGAGCACCCCAAAACTGGGTAACTGTCCTGGGCGGAGCCGCCAGTAGCTGTGTCAGCTCTGCTTACTACAGCGCCGCCACGCGGTGCGGGGATACCAGTATGACAGACAGCCTCTCTGTTGTATCGTCACCAGTAAGGGAGGAATGAGACAGAGAAGAGGGAAGGCATAAAGCAGCCTTCTTGGCGATGGTGGGTGTGCAAATGCATCCACGCCCACGGGTGGATTGTCTCTGTGAAGCAGAGAGAACCATAGTGGACAGTGGGAGTTTTGCCTTGAGACAAAAAGATCCACTTCCACCCTTCCGAAGAGGGAAATCTGGTCCACTACGTCGGGGTGTAACCTCCATTCCTTCGCCAGGGGCCCACCCCTCGACATGATGTTGGCCCCTGCATTATCCGTTCTTTGTGGCCCACAACTACAAGCTCTCTGCAGCTCTAAACAGACGCACAGATTGAATGCCGCCCTGTCTGTTGATATTAGCCACCGTGGTCCGATTGTTGGTCCTCACCAGCACATTTTTGCCCTGTAAAGGGGTGCAAAGCATTGCAGAACCTGCAACACCGCCATCAGCTCCAGGAGGGCGGGCGGCTGTGGCTCAGGAGGTAGAGCGGGTCGTCCACTAATCATAAGGTCGGTGGTTCGATCCCCGGCTCCTCCAGTCCGCATGTCGAAGTGTCCTTGGGCAAGATACTGAACCCCAAATTGCTCCCGATGGTTGCGCCAGCACCCTGCGTGGTAGCTTGCCGCCATCGGTGTATGAATGGGTGAATGTAGGCATTGTAAAGCGCTTTGGATAAAAGCGCTATATAAATGCAGTCCGTTTCCGTTTAGGTTGATGTGATGGTTTTGTCCTGGAGGCCAAAACTGCCTAGTTTGGTAATGATTGCACAAATGCACGTACATTTACAAGCTATTACATGGTTATTACAAAGGCCATGCCCAGCTTCACCAATCACGACCAACCTTCAGGTTTTGACTAGTACATGATCCTAGAGCAAATTTCATTCAATTTCAACAATGGCATTAGCAGATACAGCCTTTGTGGCGCTCCCCATTGATTGATTTCAAATTGCCATTGAAGATATGTTTGTTGTTTCTTGTGAACAAGTTTACCAAGTTTTGTGTTGATTGCATCAATTGTCTTTGAGTTATGGCCAGTTTTGTGTTAGGCCACGGCCATTGCGAAGTTCATTCACTCATGGCCCCCATATTGGTTGTCAGATTTTTCTGGAAAATGGTTACAAAGTGTATCTCAAGGCCAAGGCTTTCCAAATTCTGCAAATTAACAAAAAATCTACAGTACATAGGTGGACTTTGGTGGTCCAATTGGCAAATTTTTAGAGCACTCTCAGGATAATATGTGTGCTAAGTTTCACATCAATCAGACTCACATTGTGCCTTTCACATGCTTAAATTTTAGACCTTGAATTATTGCGCCCCTTCAGGATGATTGAAGGATGTTGATTTTTTTTGTTAGAGCAACACTTGAACACCAGTTCCAATCACTGTAGCAAATTTAAAGTTTGTACCATATAGCATCTCACGGTAAATTGCAACACGGAAGAAGGAAAATAATAATAAAAATAAATCAGTAGCAAACCAATAGTGGTTCAGCACTATGTGCTTGAACCACTAATAATAATAATAATAATAAAAATAAATCAGTAGCAAAACAATAGTGGTTCAGCACTACGTGCTTGAACAGTAGTACGTGCTTGAACCAGGCATCTATTGCCTGGTTCAAGCACTCATGGCATTTTACACCAATTTCAGCTATATTTTGTATATTTTGTACATCCACATACAACGACCGCAGCCAAACTTGACATTTTGACTAACGCTTGCATCTAGAGCATGCATCCATTTACCAGTTAAAACTGCAATACGCGATTTCAGACCCTATAACCAATCCCGAAACTAACATGTGCTATGTCCAGATTTCCTTGAGATGTAATGATCTAAACAAATAGCCACACACGCGGGCCAGCTGTGTTGCCTTTGTCACCTCTTTTCTAAAGCTTGCTGTCAAAACTCGAACCGACTCAAAGCTCCTCCCGGTCCATTCAGTAGCTTCTACTCCCTTACACGACCAGTCGGGCTCTTAGGTCTTCTGAACAAAAATTACTGGACGTCCCTCGAACCCGTTCAAAAACCAAGGTGACCGTGCATTTCAAGTTGTTGCACCCAATTTGTGGAATGCCCTCCCCTGATCAAATTTTTAAATGAGATAGAAAATAATTTTGCTAAGATATTTTCATCTCAGTCATCACCTCTGCTCAGCTCTCAAAACTTTTTTCCACAAAATTATGAAAGAAAGTTAACTTCTATGCAGAAACAGTCATGCGAGGGTTTGATTACAGAGGAGGAACTTTTTTCTGTTGTAATGGCCTTTAAACCAGGGAAAACACCTGGAATAGATGGAATACCCATTGAGGTCTATCAAAAATGCTTTGATTTGGTTAAAGAACCTTTTCTTTCTTGTTTTAATTTCTCATATAGTGCTGGGTATTTGTCTGACTCTCAGAAAGAAGGCTTTATCTCCTTGTTACTCAAGCAGGAACCCAGTGGCCAATTCAAGGACCCTGTGAATCTTAAGAATTGGAGACCAATAACACTTCAATGTTATGATGCTAAGATACTCGCTAAATGTATAGCTCATAGACTGAAGAGTGTGCTGACAAGTATTATTCATCAAGATCAATCAGGATTTCTGCAGGGTCGTTATATTGGTAATAATATCACACAGTTGTTTGGGATTATTGAAAATTACAAAACTGGGTTAATTTTTATTGCTGATTTGGAGAAAGCCTTTGATAAGGTTCACTTAGATTTTATTTTTAACAGCTTAGGCTTTTTTCATTTTGGTAAATCCTTAATTAATTGGGTTAGAGTATTATATAATGACACCAGTTGTAGGATTATTAATAATGGTTATATTTCTAAGTCAGTGCCCTTATCAAGAGGAGTCAAACAAGGATGCCCTTTGTCACCATATTTATTTATAATTGCTATGGAAATACTAGCCATTAAAGTGAGGTCTAACATGGACATAGAAGGGCTTGAAGTTGGGAATATGCAAACAAAAATTTCAGTGTATGCAGATGACACTAGTTTCCTACTAAATCCAAAACCTTCTTGTCTGCAAACTCTTCTTGAACTTTTGGAACTTGTTTCACAATTTTCTGGTTTGAAACTAAATTATGAAAAATGTAACATTCTTAGGACTGGGGGACTGAAAGGTACAAATTATAAAATGCCATGTAAATTACCGATTAGCTAGACTGATGGGCCAGTTAATGTTTTAGGTATTGTGATTCCAGAGAATTTAGAAGACCTTTGTACAATGAATTACAATAATAAGTTGAGAAAGATGGATAAGATTCTACAACCATGAAAGGGAAAAACATTAACACTCTGTGGGAAAATTTCCCTAGTTAATTTCTTGGTTGTACCGCAATTTATTTATCTTTTTATGTCTCTCCCAATTCCATCACAGTCCTTCTTTAAGTTTTATGAACAAAAGATTTTTGAATTTCTCTGGAGTAACAAACAAGAGAAAATCAAAAGAGGAGTTCTTTATAATAGTTATGAACATGGTGGGTTAAAACTATTAAATTTGGAGGCCCTATGTTTCTCTTTGAAAGCCTCCTGTGTTAAAAAAAATTATACTTGAATGAAGACTGGTATTCATGTAAATTACTGGAGAGTACCCATCTATTGTTTCAAAAAAGATTATACCCCTTCCTAAAGATTCAGCCAGCTCATATACACTGTGTGAATAATTTGATTGGAAATGTATCCATGTTTTTAAAGGAAGCAATTCAGTGCTGGCTGTGTTTTCAGTTTCATCCTCCAGAAAGTCGGGATGAAATCCTACAGCAAACAATATGGTTAAACTCTAACATATTAATTGAAGGGAAAACAATATTTTGGAAGAATGTATTTGATCATGGTGTTTGGTTTATAAATGATATTGTGTGTGAAGATGGGAAACTTATGAGGTATAACCAGTTCACTGAAACGTATGGTACGATCTGTTCCCCTCATTCATATAATCAATTGGAAGATTGGATACAAAAGATTAATAGTGGGATGACTAAGTTGTTAGTATGCCAGCCCGCTACAAGAAATATAAGATGGTTAAAAGGAAATAAGGAAAAAGTTAATAAATAAAAAAATAAAATAAAAATAAATTGTATTTAACCTCTAGATCTGTAAGAGTTATTCCATATGGTACCTATAAAAAATGGGAGGACACTTTTGATTGTCTATATCGTGGAAACAAGTGTTCAAATTAATGTATAAAACAACAGTAGACACATTTTTAAGATCCTTTCAATTAAAAATAATATATAATTTTTGTCTACTAGGAAATGTTAAAGATTTGGGGTATTGCTGAGTCAGATGAGTGTCGTTTTTGTTTTACGGAATCTGAGTCAGCGGTACATCTTTTCTGGTATTGTCATGTTATGTCTGCCTTTTGGAGGGAGGTTCAAAAAGATGTATAATGCAATGAAGCTGTGCTTTCAACCAGATATTTTCTATGTAATATTGGGTGATGTTACAGAGACAAGCAGTTATACTGTTAATCTGATTATTTTGTTAGGGAAAAGATTTATTCATTAAACATCATTTTATTCTGGAAGGATATATTGCAAACACAAATGATGATGTTAAAAAACATTTAGAAAGGTGGGAAAGGTTTATTGAAGCGGAAGGCTGGTAAGAAGTTTGTATTTAACTAAAAAAAAACATTAAGTGTAGAATTTGAAATTTTTTTTTTTTTTCCTCCTCTAATGTTTTGTTACTTATTTAGGTTGTTAGGCCTACTGATATGTGTTTGTGTTTATTATTTTGGTTTCTTTTAGTGTCACTTAGTATGTTAAGTTTGATTTGTGTTTATTGTTTGTTTGTCTTCTGGTGATTTATGTCATGGTTTGGTTAAATAAAAAAAAATAAAAAAATTTAAAAAAGGAGATACAAATTCAGCCATTTTTGGCGCCCCCTATGAGATGATTTGGAATTTTGTTGCAGATATGCTTGATTATCTCTGCTGAACATTTGTAACAAGTTTTGTATTGATCCAAAAAACACTAAGTGAGTTATGGCTGGTTTTGTGTTCGGTCACGCCCTTGTGAAGTTCATTTGCTGCTGACAAATTGTTTATCCGATTTTCCGATGTTACAAAGTGTATCTCACTGCCCCTTGGCTGTAGTCCACGTTTGGTAGTGATAGGTCAAAAAGTGAAAAAGCCTTATGGAAAAAAACTGGAAAATTCGTCGCTCTTCATCACCATCCTCTCCTTCAATACTCTCCAACTGGTGAAAGCCAACCCCAGAGGACCACAGTTGACCCCTCCTCCCCGCAGGGAAGAGGGGTCAACTTTGAAAGCTGTGTTTACAAGTCACAAGCAGCAAAATCCTACTCAGTATGCCTTTAAATTCTGAGAGAAAATATCACTACATCGCCCCCTTTTGGCCGATTTGCATCGAATTTGGTAGGTCATGTTTGAAATGCCTTTCCAGACAATATGCCCAGGTTTGGAACTAATTGCTCAAATGCACTTTTATTTATAAGCTATTACATGGTTATTACATCATAGGCCACGCCTAATAATGATAATAAAATATAATAATAAATCAGTAGGAAAACAATACCACTTTCCAACAGAAAACTTCCAACTTCCCAGTCCACGTCGCTCTTCATCTCCATCCTCTCCTTCAATACTCTCCAACGGGTGAAAGCCAACCCCAGAGCACTTTTATTTATAAGCTATTACATGGTTATTACATCATAGGCCATGCCTAATAATGATAATAACTGATAATAACAAATCAGTAGGAAAACAATAGCACTACGTGCTTGAACCACTAATAATAAATCAGTAGGTAGACAATCATCCTCACTTTATTTGTGAGGCACTTCAAACAAAAAGACAAGAAATAAAACAAACTTTGAGTCGGCTTGAAAGTCCACTCCTGCAACCACTAGGAACATCATCTACTTGAAACCAAAAAGACAGCTGACTAAAGCCAACTCATGAAAATTAAGAAAATGTATCAACAGGTCTACTGCTATAGCCAAATGAGAGCAATAACCAGTCACCAGCTAAAAACAAGTTTATAAAACGTTGTTATATCTCAAAAGAATACTGTTTTACTATGTACATTTGTACCTTCATCTCTGAATACAAATTTATTTTTAATCTCTATGGACACATGATTGTATGAACATGCAAATACAATAGAGATTAATGTAATAGAGTTCCACCACATGAATTATAAGGAGGAGGCAAACCTTTGCACACCTTTTCTAAAAACTAAGAAAAATATTTGAAATCATGAAACTATTATAAAGTTGTTTAAGTGAAAATTTATCTCTGTTATGATTTAGTAAACCCCACTTGTCTTCAGATTAAAATGATGGAAAAACCTTTCTGGACTGGAATACATTTGACATGAATTTGCGGATCTCTTTTGACTGCACCCCGTAAATAATGGGGTTCAGGCTGCCAGGGATGATATGAAACAGAATGGAAGATAGTTTCCTATAGTCTGAGTACAGGGGGAAGCGATGCAGGATGATGGTGAGAAATCCACATGAAGACATAATCAGGTATACAAACAGATGGGTGCTACATGTCTTTAGAGCTTTACTGTTCAAAGACTTGTTCTTACTTCTCAGGCAGACAACTGTGATTTTAGCATAAGTGAGAACCATACTGCCTATAGAAGCTGTGAACAGGACCACAGTGAAAGTGAGGCCATAGACGTTATTGATAAAGACACTCTCACAGGAGAGTTTAAACAACGATGCATTGTCACAGTAAGGGTTTGCGATCAGAGTCCTGCATCGGCTCAGCCGTATGGTCAGGCCGAGCAGAATAGCCACCAAAACAAAGGCCACCCCCCAGGCAGAAACAGTTAATTTTATCACCATTTTGTTACTCATGATTGTAGTGTAGCGCAGGGGATTGCAGATGGCCACATATCTGTCAAAGGCCATGATCATGAGTACTGTGTGAGAGGTGGTAGCGAACATGTGTGTGGTGAAGGCTTGAACCACACACTCATAATAGCTGATGAGGCGTTCAGAGGGAGGCACCAACATGTCTACAAGCAGCCGGGGCACCGTGATAGAGTTTCCAAGAATGTCATTGAGTGGCAGATTGCAAAAAAGGAGATACATAGGCTGGTGAAGGCTCTTGTCAATGGACACCAGGACTACAATGCCTACATTGGAAAACATAATAAATAGATAGGAAAAAAAGAAAAATAGAAAGGCAGGGTACATGGAATCCTCTGTGACCTTTATGCCCTCCAACTGGAGTGTGAAGCTGTTGTAGGTGTAGTTTTCCATCAACCTGAAATAAGACGCAGGGGACACACGAGGGGATATTGTTCTGTCACATATGAAGTTTGGAAACAATTTGCAAAGATCAATAAAAACTGATCAAGCTGATTGTTTCAGGTCTGGTGTTACTAAGAAAATCAAAGCTCTGATTTGGGTGTTGCATTTTTTTTCGAAATAACGAAACAAGTGAAATTTCTTAAAATTTACTTAGTTATCGTTCCAACAGTAGTGTTACAGCTTTTCTCAGTCGCTTTGGTACATTTCTCGAATCATCCTTAACATTTGCAAAACAGTAAGTGCATTTCTCGTAACAATTCGTACAAACAGCACCACACAATAAATTACTTGCAAAAGCCTGTAACTTGCTCAAAATCCTTAGTCTGTCACCCAAAAGTAAATATTTATATCAATGAACATGTCAGTGCCATCAGAATGACAAGTCCTTGTGTCATTGTTTACAAACAAGATAGTCAAAATGCTTAGCCATGTTGGCAATATAACAGTGTACTCTGTAAGTATTTTCTGATGTAAACTATGGCTAAGGTTTTGATGACAATGATTGAAAATGCACAAGGCTGCACTTTTTCTGTATGGCATATATCAATTTCAACAGTACAAAGTTACACATTACTGTGGGAGATTGATTGCAAGAGATTGGACAGGATTCACATTTACGTTTTTACTGTTTGTACTGTAATTTGTTGACAGACCAAGTCATTGCGATACAGAAAAGAACAAGACAAGACTGTTTTACAGCACTGCATAGCAGAAAGGAAAAAAATACAAAATTAGAAATGTAAACATAGGAAACACCCCTTAGGCAGAACTGTACATGCAGCGCTGTATGGGGAATTACAGTGCAGTCTTTCTACACCTCCTGACGTTCCTGCCTGTCTGCTATTTTAGAGAACTGGTTGATCATTGGTTGATCTAAAGCTTCACACATTCCCCTTCATTAGTGAAAGTCAAGATTCACCTGATTCACCTGATTCATCAATTCAGGACACATTTACAAAAAAAGTCTAATAGAAATGTATAGAAAATATGCTTGGCAGATTATGACAACTGGTTCAACCATTTTGCATGTAATGACTTCTGCAATGAACTAATGCCTAGATGTTTTGGGGTGTAAGACTATTCAACAGAGAACCAGTATAATACATTTTGATCAACATGACATAAGCAATTGTAGGATAATAATGTAGGAAACAGCAGACAATTGTACATAATCATTTGCATGAATGTGCCAAAGCATTTGCAATTTGTTCAAAAGAATGAGAAACTGCTTTTATGATGTGCACAAGTGACTAGATGATGTGCAGGTTGAACAAGTAGTTTTGAGAATTTCAATTCTGATCTGAGAAATGTACCAAAGCGACTGAGAAAAACTGTAATAGGATGATTGACTGTAGAATGAATCTCTAGAAATATAAAAAAAAATGTTATGAAATGGTTAGAATACCTGCTTTCTTTCTCTAGTTGTTCCTGCAGTCATCTAATATTTACCAGCCAAACTTCAGCAAGAAGTAAGACCTCAACGTCTGTCACAGTTTTTATAAACACGATTTTCTTGTCTGGGGAAATAATTGTCTTTACCTCAGACAATGTGTGATGCATCATCAAGTCATCAAAACCATGGAAACTGTCAATAGGCTCTCCAGGTTGGAGCAAATGAAACATACAGTGTCTTTTTTGTCTGGTGTCAAGAAACCAACCCACTTTAAAGTGAATAGGGTAGATGTCATATGCCATTGTTGTGCATAGACTTCCTTTAATACACAGTAAGTTGAAGTTGGTTTAATTCCAAATCTCTATACAGCAATTTTTAGAAAAAACAAAAGTTGATTGAAAATATTCACACAATAGTTCAAAAATATTGCTGACTCCATCTGCAAAAAGTTTTTAAAGGAGGGTGACACTGAGAGGGTTAACAGACATAAACAGCCTGGATTGTGCGTATACAACATGGGGTGAAACCAAGAGACACAATGGCTAGCTTCCTGAAATTTTTAAGATACTGTTCATGCCTAATAATAATAATAATAACTTAGATTTATATAGCACCTTTCAAGAGACCCAAGGACGCTTTACACAGTGAGGCAGACAAAACAAATAAAACAAGAACAGAAAATAATAATAGCAATAATTGCCAGGGATGAGAGAGTTAACTAGAGGCCATAGGCCTTGGTTAACAGGTGGGTTTTCATGATTGTTTTAGAAGTGTCCAAAGACGGGGCGTTGCGGATTTCTGCCAGGAGAGAGTTCCAGAGGCTGGGGGCTGCCACACTGAAGACTCTGTCCCCAAAAGATCGCAGGCTGGTGTGGGGGGTGGAGAGCAGACCCATGTCTGAGGACCGCAGATTCCGGGACGGGGTATAGGGGTGGAGGAGGTCAGATAGGTACTGGAGGGCGAGGGCATGGAGGGATTTGTAGGTGAGGAGGAGGATTTTGTAGGAGATGTGGGACTTGACCGGGAGCCAGTGAAGGTGGATGAGGGTGGGGCTTGGTGCGGGTGAGAACCCTGGCAGCTGAGTTCTGCACATACTGGAGCCTGTCCAGGGCTTTGCTGGGTACCCCGAACTGGACTCCATTGTAGTAATCCAGAAGGGAGGTAATGAAGGCATGGATGAGGGTCTCTGCCATGGAGTCAGAGAGTGATGGCCGAAGTCTGGAAATGTTTTTGAGGTGGTAGAAAGCGGATTTGGTGATGGATTTGATGTGTAACTGAAACGAGAGGGTGGAGTCCAGAATGACACCCAGGTTGCGGACTTCTGGGGATGGGCAGATGGAGCAGCCGTCCACGTCGAGAAGAAGATCTCCAACCTTCCGGAGCAGCGCCTTGGGAGCCACAACCATGAGCTCTGTTTTTTTGCTGTTAAGCTTGAGTAGGTTAGATGACATCCATATTTTTATTTCATGCAGGCAGTTGACAAGAGACTGTGGGGGGAGCTGAGTGGATGGTTTAGTGCTGAGATACAGCTGTGTGTCATCAGCGTAGCAGTGGAAGCTTAGACCGTGGTGGAGGATGATCTGACCAAGGGGGAGCATGTAGATGGTAAAGAGGAGGGGTCCAAGCACAGAGCCTTGAGGTATGCTTTGGTTGACTGGGGCCGGGGTGGAACTGGAGTCACTGATGGTAACTGTTTTCTGTTGGAGAGATATGACTGGAACCAGGAGAGAGCAGCACCGGTGAGGCCTAGGTAGTAGGATAAGCGGTTGAGGAGGATAGTGTGGGAGACTGTGTCGAAGGCTGCAGAGAGGTCCAGGAGGATTCCTTGCTTGCTATTCCTGGCTTGGTGCCTGGTTGTGCGACCAGATCACAACCCAATCGTAACTCAATGTCATGGTTGTGACTTTTTGGGTCTATGTTTTGTATTTCTTTGTCTGTTTCCCTGTCTAGTTCTATTAGTTCTACGTGTACCTTGTTTTCTGTCTTCCCAGCTGTCTCACATTTGTAATCACCCCATGTGTATATTAGTCTTGTTTCCCCAGTCAGTCTTGGTCGGTTCATTGTTCTGTTACTTGTGTTCTGTTACTTGTGTTCTGTTACTTGTGTTCTGTTACTTGTGTTCTGTTTGTGTCAGTTTGTGTAGAGCTCTTGTTTTTGGATTTCCTGTGTCACTATCTGTTCAATTAAACACCCAGTCTTGGGGTTTGATCACAACCTGCCTCGCTGTCCTGCGTTTGGGTCCTCACCACACCTTCCCGTGACACTCAATAACTTTACATACTTACCTAATGCCGAGCACAAACTGCGCGGCAGTCGATTATAGTTACGCATTGTAACTCTAGTTCTGTGATCACAGGCTGAGCCCTCTAGTGGGGCTCTATTGGCTTCACCACTCATCTAGTCACCTCAGTGCACTGAACTTTGCATGCACACACACAGCCAATAAGGATGAGCCTGTTCAACTCTATGAAGTCTTTTTCTATAAATGGCTCATCATCCACAAAATCTTCAGTGACTTGTGGAGCGGCAGGGTGACTGGTTAGAGGGCTTCACCTATGATCATAGAACAATGCGTTCTATTTCACACAGGGTTTGAGACACGTTGAGACTCCAGCACAACAGGTCTCTCACCCAAGGCCTCGTCTTCCAGTGCTAAGCATCAAGCCAAGAAAGACCCAGACACATCCAACAGATAAAATCTGATGAATGGACAGGCCGTCAACCGCTGTACAGATCTCCTCCAACCCACTATGCCACTAAAAAGGGCTGTGGACGCTGCTACACTGCATGTAGAGTGCACGAATGGCAGTGGGAGGATCTATGACAGACAGCCTCTCTGTCGTAGCGTCACCAGTAAGGGAGGAATGAGACAGAGAAGAGGGAAGGCATAAAGCAGCCTTCTTGGCGATGGTGGGTCTGCAAATGCATCCACGCCCAGGGGTGGATTGTCTCTGTGAAGCAGAGAGAACCATAGTGGACAGTGGGAGTTTTTCCTTGAGGCAAAAAGATCCACTTCCGCCCTCCCGAAGAGGGACAAAATCTGGTCCACTACGTCGGAGTGTAACCTCCATTCCTTCGCCAGGGGCCCGCACCTCGACATGATGTTGGCCCCTGCATTATCCGTTGTGTGGCCCACAACTACAAGCTCTCTGCAGCTCTAAACAGACGCACAGATTGAATGCCGCCCTGTCTTTTGATATAAGCCACCGTGGTCCGATTGTCGGTCCTCACCAGCATATTTTTGCCCTGTAAAGGGGTGCAAAGCATTGCAGAACCTGCAACACCGCCGTCAACTCCAGGAGGTTGATGTGATGGTTTTGTCAAGGAGGCCAAAACTGCCTAGTTTGGTACTGATTGCACAAATGCACTTACATTTACAAGCTATTACATGGTTATTACAAAAGACACGCCCACCTTCACCAATCACGACCAACCTTCAGGTTTTGACTAGTACATGGTCCTATAGCAAATTTCATTCAATTTCAACAATGGCATTAGCAGATACAGCCTTTGTGGCACTCCCTATTGATTGATTTCAAAATTCCATTTTAGATATGTTTGTTGTTTCTTGTGAACAAGTTCACCAAGTTTTGTGTTGATTGCATCAATGGTCTTTGAGTTATGGCCAGTTTTGTGTTAGGCCATGGCCATTGTGAAGTTCATTCACTCATGGCCGTCTTTTGGTTGTCAGATTTTTCTGGAAAATGGTTACAAAGTGTATCTCAAGGCCAAGGCCAAGGTTTTTCAAATTCTGCAAATTAACAAAAAATCTAAAGTACATAGGTGGACTTTGGTGGTCCAATTGGCAAATTTTTAGAGCACTCTCAGGATAATATGTGTGCTAAGTTTCACATCAATCAGACTCACATTGTGCCTTTCAAATGCTTAAATTTTAGACCTTGAATTATTGCGCCCCTTCAGGGTGAAGTTGAATTTTTTTGTTAGAGCAGCACTTGAACACCAATTCCAATCACTGTACCAAATTTAAAGTTTGTACCATATAGCATCTCATGGTAAATTGCAACACGGAAGAAGGAAAATAATAATAAAAATAAATCAGCAGCAAAACAATAGTGGTTCAGCACTACGTGCTTGAACAGCCGCAGGCACCAATTGCCTGGCTCAAGCACTCATGGCATTTTACACCAATTTCAGCTATATTTTGTATATTTTGTACATCCACATGCAACGACCACAGTCAAACTTGACATTTTGACTAACGCTTGCATCTAGAGCATGCATCCATTTACCAGTTAAAACTGCAATAAGCGATTTCAGACCCTATAACCAATCCCAAAACTAACATGTGCTATGTGGAGATTTCCTTTATACGTAATGATCTAAACAAATAGCCACACACGCGGGCCAGCTGTGTTGCTGTTTTCACCTCTTTTCTAAAGCTTGTTGTCAAAACTCGAACCGACTCAAAGCTCCTCGTGGCCCATTCAGTAGCTTCTTCTCCCTTACACGGCCAGTCGGCCTCTTAGGTGTTCCGAACAAAAATCACTGGACGTCCCTCGAACCCGTTTAAAAAACCAAGGTGACCATGCATTTCAAGTTATTGCACTCACTTTGTGGATTGCCCTCCCCTTATCAAATTTTTAAATGAGATAGAAAATTATTTTGCTAAGATATTTTCATCTCAGTCACCTCTGCTTAGCTCTCAAAACTTTTTCCACAAAATTATTAAAGAAAGTTCACTTCTATGCAGAAACAGTCATGTGACGGTTTGATTACAGAGGAGGAACTTTTTTCTGTTGTAATGGCCTTTAAACCAGGGAAAACACATGGAATAGATGGAATACCCATTGAGGTCTATCAAAAATTCTTTGATTTGGTTAAATAACCTTTTCTTACTTGTTTTAATTTCTCGTATAGTGCTGGGTATTTGTCTGACTCTCAGAAAGAAGGCTTTATCTCCTTGTTACTCAAGCAGCAACCCAGTGGCCAATTCAAGGACCCTGTGAATCTCAATAATTGGAGACCAATAGCACGTCAATGCTATGATGCTAAGATACTCGCTAAATGTATAGCTCATAGACTGAAGAGTGTGCTGACAAGCATTATTCATCAAGATCAATCTGGATTTCTGCAGGGTCGTTATATTGGTAATAATATCAGACAGTTGTTGAGGATTATTGAAAATTACGAGTTGGTTAATTTTTTATTGCTGATTTGGAGAAAGCCTTTGATAAGGTTCACTTAGATTTTATTTTTAACAGCTTAGGCTTTTTTCATTTTGGTAAATCCTTAATTAATTGGGTTAGAGTATTATAAAATGACACCAGTTGTAGGATTATTAATAATGGTTATATTAAGTCAGTGCCCTTATCAAGAGGAGTAAAACAAGGATGCCCTTTGTCACCATATTTATTTGTAATTGCTATGGAAATACTAGCCATTAAAGTGAGGTCTAACATGGACATAGAAGGGCTTGAAGTTGGGAATATGCAAACAAAAATTTCAATGTATGCAGATGACACTAGTTTCCTACTAAGTCCAAAACCTTCTTGTCTGCAAACTCTTCTTGAACTTTTTTCACAATTTTCTGGTTTGAAACTAAACTACGAAAAATGTAAAATTCTTAGGATTGGGGGACTGAAAGGTACAAATTATAAAATGCCATGTAAATTACCGATTAGCTAGACTGATGGGCCAGTTAATGTTTTAGGTATTGTGATTCCAGAGAATTTAGAAGACCTTTGTACAATGAATTACAATAATAAGTTGAGAAAGATGGATAAGATTCTACAACCATGAAAGGGAAAAACATTAACACTCTTTGGGAAAATTACCCTAGTTAATTTCTTGGTTGTACCGCAATTTATTTATCTTTTTATGTCTCTCCCAATTCCATCACAGTCCTTCTTTAAGTTTTATGAACAAAAGATTTTTTAATTTCTCTGGAGTAACTTTCTTTAAAGTTCTTTATAACAGTTCGTGGGTTAAAACTATTACATTTGGAGGCCCTATGTTTCTCTTTGAACGCCTCCTGTGTTAGAAAATTATACTTGAATGAAGACTGGTATTCATGTAAATTACTGGAGAGTACCCATCTATTGTTTCAAAAAAGATTATACCCCTTCCTAAAGATTCAGCCAGCTCATATACACTGTGTGAATAATTTGATTGGAAATGTATCATGGTGTTTGGTTTATAAATGATATTGTGTGTGAAGATGGGAAACTTATGAGGTATAACCAGTTCACTGAAACGTATTGTACGATCTGTTCCCCTCATTCATATAATCAATTGATCTCTGCTATAGGAAAAGATTGGATACAAAAGATTAATAGTGGGATGACTAAGTTGTTAGTATGCCAGCCCGCTACAAGAAATGTACAAGAAATTTGTGTTTATTATTTTGGTTTGTTTTAGTGTGACTTTAGTGGGCCCTATCTTACACCCGGCGCAAAGCGGCACAAAGCGCAGCGCAAGTGTCATTGCTAGTTTCCGACTGACGCAGTTGTCATTTTCACGCCCAGCACCCACGTTGTTTAAATAGCAAATGTAGTTGCGCCAATCTTTGCGACCATGGGTGTGTTGGTCTTAAAATGAGGTGTGGTCAGGTGCATCGTTGGTGCATTGCTATCTTGAGGCAGCGGAAAGCGATTGCGCCATTGACCAACAAAAACCTGGTCTAAAGTCTGGCGCAATATTTTTCTGCTATTTAAAGGGTGCATTATTCAGATAGTAAGATGCGTCTCTCTCTCTCTCTCTCTACGACAATAGAAAAATAGGATCATGTACTATGAAAATGTGCACTTAACTTCATTCCTGACATGCGTTTTGTTGCCAAATTGCCATATGCTTTCACCATTACGCAATGCCAAATGCCAAAAACTATGTGTCCCTCTCACCATTATGCAGTGCCAAATGTGCAACGTACATGTCCCATTAACCATCATCACACATTGCCAACTGCTAAATACGCAACCTACAACCAAGAAAAACAACACAGTAAATATGTAAAAAGCACAGCCCAACAAAAAGTCATGAAAATAAACTGCAAAGGCATCTTACCTTCACCCGACACACACACACATCACCATCGCGCATGAGCAGATCCGTTTCCTCTGCAGAAAACCGTTTGTTTCTCCAACTTGCTGAATCCGCCATTTAAATAGCAATGCACTAAGGTGCAAGCGCACCTGGCTCTTAAAGGGAATGGGAGATGAGACTCTGATTGGTTGAGTTCATGTTACGCCCAAAACACACCTACGATTATTTAAGGGACTTAGTACAACCCCTTTGCGCCTTGCGCTTACTTTGAGCCCACATTGTGCGTCGTTTAACTAGCAATTTGGATTTGGACGCCCTGAATGCACTTGCGCCATGCGCTTTAGACCATGTGCCATGGATCATTTAAATAGGGCCCAGTGTGTTAAGTTTGATTTGTTTATATTGTTTGTTTGTCTTCTGGTGATTGATGTCATGGTTTTGTTAAATAAAAAAAATAATAATAAAAAAAAAAGGAGATACAAATTCAGCCATTTTTGGCGCCCCCTATGAGATGATTTGGAATTTTGTTGCAGATATGCTTGATATGCTCTGCTGAACATGTGTAATTAGTTTGGTATTGATCTAAAAAACACTAAGTGAGTTACGTCTGGTTTTGTGTTCGATCACGCCCTTGTGAAGTTCATTTGCTGCTGGCAAATTGTTTATCCGATTTTCCGATGTTACAAAGTGTATCTCACTGCCCTTTTGCTGTATACCACGTTTGGTATTGATAGGTCAAAAAGTGAAAAAGCCTTACAGAAAAAAACTTTGTCATACTGGATTTCGGTGGCCCCGAGGCAGAATAATAAAGCCAAGTTTGGTGTAAATCGGACTTAAAGGTATACTGAGCAGGATTTCCCCCCTTGAAATAGCATAAACTATATCCTACTCAATCATTACTTATGGCCCATTGGTAGTCTGTGACAGTGTGTGTGTTGACCTTTTGGCAGCAGGTGTATCCTGCAACCAAAACAATTGCTGATACGTTTTATATCTAAAAGCCACGCTGGCTGTGGTAGCGGTCCAAAACTCTAAAACAGAGCAACTGGTCAGAGCTAGTGTGTATCATGAGCTGGCAGCTAGCTATCGTTAGCGTTGTTTCGTTGTAGTAGAAAAGCTGATCGCTAAGCTAACCGGCACCTACCTTTCCAACAGAAAACTTCCAACTTCCCAGTCCACGTCGCTCTTCATCTCCATCCTCTCCTTCAATACTCTCCAATGGGTGAAAACCAACCCCAGAGTACTTTTATTTATAAGCTAGTACGTTGTTATTACATCATAGGCCACGCCTAATAATGATAATAAATGATAATAATAAATCAGTAGGAAAACAATAGCACCACGTCCTTGAACCACTAATAATAAATCAGTAGGTAGACAATAGTGGTTCAGCACTATGTGCTTGAACCACTAATAATCATCCTCACTATATTTGTGAGGCACTTCAAACAAAAAGACAAGAAATAAAACAAACTGAGTCGGCTTGAAAGTCCACTCCTGCAACCACTAGGAACATCATCTACTTGAAACCAACAAGACAGCTGACTAAAGCCAAGTCATGAAAATTAATAAAACGTATCAACTGGTCTACTGCTATAGCCAAATGAGAGCAATAACAAGTCATCAGTTAAAAACAAGTTTATAAAACTTTGTTATATCTCAAAAGAATACAGTTCTACTATGTACATTTGTACCTTCATCTCTGAATACAAATTTATTTTAATCTCTATGGACACATGATTGTATGAACATGCAAATACAATACAGATTAATGTAATAGAGTTCCACCACATGAATTATAAGGAGTTGCAAACCTTTGCACACCTTTTCTAAAAACTAAGAAAAATATCTGAAATCATAAAACTATTATAAGGTTGTTTAAGTGAAAATGTATCTCTGTTATGATTTAGTAAACCCCACTTGTATTCAAATTAAAATGATGGAAAAACCTTTCTGGACTGGAATACATTTGACATGAATTTGCGGATCTCTTTTGACTGCACCCCGTAAATAATGGGGTTCAGGCTGCCAGGGATGATATGAAACAGAATGGAAGATAGTTTCCTATAGTCTGAGTACAGGGGGAAGCGATGCAGGATGATGATGAGCAATCCACATGAAGACATAATCAGGTATACAAACAGATGGGTGCTACATGTCTTTAGAGCTTTACTGTTCAAAGACTTGTTCTTACTTGTCAGGCAGACAATTGTGATTTTAGCATAAGTGAGAACCATACTGCCTATAGAGGCAGTGAACAGGACCACAGTGAAAGTGAGCCCATAGACGTTATTGATAAAGACACTCTCACAGGAGAGTTTAAACAATGAGGCATTGTCACAGAAAGGGTTTGCAATCAGAGTCCTGCATCTCTTCAGCCGTATGGTCAGGCCGAGCAGAATAGCCACCAAAACAAAGGCCACCCCCCAGGCAGAAACAGTTAATTTTATCACCATTTTGTTACTCATGATTGTAGTGTAGCGCAGGGGATTGCAGATGGCCACATATCTGTCAAAGGCCATGATCATGAGTACTGTGTGAGAGGTGGTACCGAACATGTGTGTGGTGAAGGCTTGAACCACACACTCATAATAGCTGATGAGGCGTTCAGAGGGAGGCACCAACATGTCTACAAGCAGCCGGGGCACCATGATAGAGTTTCCAAGAATGTCATTGAGTGGCAGATTGCAAAAAAGGAGATACATAGGCTGCTGAAGGCTCTTGTCAATGGACACCAGGACTACAATGCCTACATTGGCAAACATAATAAATAGATAGGAAAAAAAGAAAAATAGAAAGACAGGGTACATGGAAACCTCTGTGACCTTTATGCCCTCCAACTGGAGTGTGAAGCTGTTGTAGGTGTAGTTTTCCATCAACCTGAAATAAGACGCAGGGGACACACAAGAGGGGATATTGTTATGTCACATATGAAGTTTGGAAACAATTTGCAAAGATCAATAAAAACTGATAAAGCTGATTGTTTCAGGTCTGGTGTTACTAAGAAAATCAAAGCTCTGATTTGGGTGTGCTTTTCTCAGTCGCTTTGGTACATTTCTCGAATCATCCTTAACATTTGCAAAACAATAACTGCATTTCTCGTAAACAATTCGTACAAACAGCACCACACAATAGATTACTTGCAAAAGCCTGTAACTTGCTCAAAATCCTTAGTCTATCACTCAAAAGTAAATATTTATATCAATGAACATGTCAGTGCCATCAGAATGACAAGTCCTTGTGTCATTGTTTACAAACAAGATAGTCAAAATGCTTATGTTGGCAATATAACAGTGTACTCTGTAAGTATTTTCTGATGTAAACTATGGCTAAGGTTTTGATGACAATGATTGAAAATGCACAAGGCTGCACTTTTTCTGAATGGCATATATCAATTTCAACAGTACAAAGTTACACATTACTGTATGTGGGAGATTGATTGCAAGAGATTGGACAGGATTCACATTTATGCTTTTACTGTTTGTACTGTAATTTGTTGACAGACCATGTCATTGCGATACAGAAAAGAAAAAGACAAGACAGCACTTTTTACAGCACTGCATAGCAGAAAGGAAAAAAATACAACATTAGAAATGTAAACATAGGAAACACCCTTAGGCAGAACTGTACATGCAGCGCTGTATGGGGAATTACAGTGCAGTCTTTCTACACCTCCTGACGTTCCAGCCTGTCTGGTTGAGAACTGGTTGATCATTGGTTGATCTAACACTTCACACATTCCCTTTCATTAGTGAAAATCAAGATTCACCTGATTCACCCGATTCATCAATTCATTACACATTTACAAAAAAGTCTAATAGAAATGTATAGAAAATATGCTTGACAGATTATGACAACTGGTTCAACCATTTTGCATGTAATGACTTCTGCAATGAACTAATGCCTAGATGTTTTGGGGTGTAAGACTATTCAACAGAGAACCAGTATAATACATTTTGATCAACATGACATAAGCAATTGTAGGATAATAATGTAGGAAACAGCAGACAATTGTACATAATCATTTGCATGAATGTGCCAAAGCATTTGCACAAGTGACTAGATGATGTGCAGGTTGAACAAGTAGTTTTGAGAATTTCAATTCTGATCTGAGAAATGTACCAAAGCGACTGAGAAAAACTGTAATAGGATGATTGACTGTAGAATTAATCTCTTTGTTTCGTTTTGCGTTGGGTTGTACTGTTACTTTATGTTAACACTTAATTTAGAAATATAAAAAAATGTTATGAAATGGTTAGAATACCTGCTTTCTTTCTCTAGTTGTTTCTGCAGTCATCTAATATTTACCAGCCAAACTTCAGCAAGAAGTAAGACCTCAACATCTGTCACAGTTTTTATAAACACGATTTTCTTGTCTGGGGAAATAATTGTCTTTACCTCAGACAATGTGTGATCCATCATCAAGTCATCAAATCCATGGAAACTGTCAACAGGCTCTCCAGGTTGGAGCAAATGAAACATACAGTGTCTTTTTTGTCTGGTGTCAAGAAACCAACCCACTTTAAAGTGAATAGGGTAGATGTCATATGCCATTGTTGTGCATAGACTTCCTTTAACACACAGTAAGTTGAAGTTGGTTTAATTCCAAATCTCTATGCAGCAATTTTTAGAAAAAACAAAAGTTGATTGAAAATATTCACACAATAGTTCAAAAATATTGGTGACTCCATCTGCAAAAAGGTTTTAAAGGAGGGTGACACTGAAAGGGTTAACAGACATAAACAGCCTGGATTGTGCGTATACAACATGGGGTGAAACCAAGTGACACAATGGGCAGCATCCTGAAATTTTTAAGATACTGTTCATGCCCAATAATAATAATAATAACTTAGATTTATATAGCACCTTTCAAGAGACCCAAGGACGCTTTACACAGTGAGGCAGACAAAACAAATAAAACAAGAACAGAAAATAATAATAGCAATAATTGCCAGGGATGAGAGAGTTAACTAGAGGCCATAGGCCTTGGTTAACAGGTGGGTTTTCATGATTGTTTTAGAAGTGTCCAAAGACGGGGCGTTGCGGATTTCTGCCAGGAGAGAGTTCCAGAGGCTGGGGGCTGCCACACTGAAGACTCTGTCCCCAAAAGATCGCAGGCTGGTGTGGGGGGTGGAGAGCAGACCCATGTCTGAGGACCGCAGATTCCGGGACGGGGTATAGGGGTGGAGGAGGTCAGATAGGTACTGGAGGGCGAGGGCATGGAGGGATTTGTAGGTGAGGAGGAGGATTTTGTAGGAGATGTGGGACTTGACCGGGAGCCAGTGAAGGTGGATGAGGGTGGGGCTTGGTGCGGGTGAGAACCCTGGCAGCTGAGTTCTGCACATACTGGAGCCTGTCCAGGGCTTTGCTGGGTACCCCGAACAGGACTCCATTGTAGTAATCCAGACGGGAGGTAATGAAGGCATGGATGAGGGTCTCTGCCATGGAGTCAGAGAGTGATGGCCGAAGTCTGGAAATGTTTTTGAGGTGGTAGAAAGCTGATTTGGTGATGGATTTGATGTGTAACTGAAACGAGAGGGTGGAGTCCAGAATGACACCCAGGTTGCGGACTTCTGGGGATGGGCAGATGGAGCAGCCGTCCACGTCGAGAAGAAGATCTCCAACCTTCCGGAGCAGCGCCTTGGGAGCCACAACCATGAGCTCTGTTTTTTTGCTGTTAAGCTTGAGTAGGTTAGATGACATCCATATTTTTATTTCATGCAGGCAGTTGACAAGAGACTGTGGAGGGAGCTGAGTGGATGGTTTAGTGCTGAGATACAGCTGTGTGTCATCAGCGTAGCAGTGGAAGCTTAGACCATGGTGGAGGATGATCTGACCAAGGGGGAGCATGTAGACGGTAAAGAGGAGGGGTCCAAGCACAGAGCCTAGAGGTATGCTTTGGTTGACTGGGGCCGGGGTGGAACTGGAGTCACTGATGGTAACTGTTTTCTGTTGGAGAGATATGACTGGAACCAGGAGAGAGCAGCACCGGTGAGGCCTAGGTAGTAGGATAAGCGGTTGAGGAGGATAGTGTGGGAGACTGTGTCGAAGGCTGCAGAGAGGTCCAGGAGGATTTCTTGCTTGCTATTCCTGGCTTGGTGCCTGGTTGTGCCAGATCACAACCCAATCGTAACTCAATAACTTTACATACTTACCTAATGCCGAGCACAAACTGCGCGGCAGTCGATTATAGTTACGCATTGTAACTCTAGTTCTGTGATCACAGGCTGAGCCCTCTAGTGGGGCTCTATTGGCTTCACCACTCATCTAGTCACCTCAGTGCACTGAACTTTGCATGCACGCACGCAGCCAATAAGGATGAGCCTGTTCAACTCTATGAAGGACTTCACCTATGATCATAGAACAATGCGTTCTATTTCATACAGGCTTTGAGACACGTTGAGACTCCAGCACAACAGGTCTCTCACCCAAGGTCTCGTGTTCCAGTGCTAAGCATCAAGCCAAGAAAGACCCAGACACATCCAACAGATAAAATCTGATGAATGGACAGGCCGTCAACCACTGTACAGATCTCCTCCAACCCACTATGCCACTAAAAAGGGCTGTGGACGCTGCTACACTGCATGTAGAGTGCACGAATGGCAGTGGGAGGATCTCTGCCCGCCAAGCTTGTGACATGCCATCACAGAGCCAGTGGGCGAGTCTCGGTTTCGACAGGGGCTTGCCAGCCACTCCATCCACATAGCACACAAACAACCCCTCATGACAAGAGGAGATTGCTGATACATGCACTTTGATAGTAGAAAGCACCTGTCCCCTCTCCAGGTGCTGGAGAAAAGAGAGAATAGATCCAGTTGAACAGTTCAGTGGATCAAGGTCTCTCTTCCCACACACACCACTTTTGAAAACCCAGCCGTTTTGCTTTGTAGTTAGCGATGGTGGATTGCCCTTGCACGCCCTGGATGGTCTGCAGTGCCTGTGCAGACAAGCCAGCATGCATAAATCCGTCCCTCTCAGGAACCAAACCCTCACGCCAATCGCTCCCTTTGCCTGCAACAGAGCACCCCAAAACTGGGTAACTGTCCTGGGCGGAGCCGCCAGTAGCTGTGTCAGCTCTGCTTACTACAGCGCCGCCACGCGGTGCGGGGATACCAGTATGACAGACAACCTTTGTTGGAGGAGACTGCAGGAAGACTTTGCCGAGATGGCACCCAGACTGAAGGAACAGTTGGCCAAGCAGAAGATTACGTTCCGCTTCAATCTGCCAAGCGCACCTCACTTCGGTGGAACCTGGGAGAGGGAGGTGAAGTCGGTGAAGACTGCCCTCAAGGTCATCCTGAAAGATCAGACCTGAGACTGTCTGACTCCACGCAGTCCCCATCGAAGTGGAGGGTATCATGAACGTGAAGCCATTGGGCTACCTCTCCTCGGACACTGTGGATCCAGATCCCATCACTCCGAACATCCGAACATCCATGAGTTCGAAAGGTGTGCCACGGCGTGAGACGAAGCATCTCAGGGACATCAGGAAGGCATCGGAGTCCAAGCTTTCTAGGAGGTCAAGGTGTATACAGCACGTAGTCATGCACTTGTACATGATCCCCCACCTCTTCTCATTCTGGCGCCCTATCTTGATGTGGAATGGCCCGAAGCAGTCCACTCCTGTGGAATAGAACGGGGGCTTGTAAAGATGCAGGCGAGAGGGCGGAAGGTTGGCCATCTTGGGCACATCAGGCTTTTTCAGCTGACATTTTCAGCAGGAGTGCTGCTGCTTGCGGATTGCTTCTCTTCCACACAGAACCCAGAATCTACGTCGGAGATCGACAAATACTCTCTCTGGCCCGGGGTGTAGAAGAGTCTGGTCATTGTCTTGGATGAGCAGCTTTGTCACGGGATGGTGCGGATCCAAGACATTTGGGTGGATGGCATCCATCTCCAAGTTCTCGGCTCTGCGTAGCCTACCGCCAACTCTGAGGAGACCTGTAGCATTGTCATACTCCGGAGATAGAGAGCCCAGGCGACTGTCAGATGGAAGAGGCCGGTCGGACTTGAGAGCCTTGATCTCGTCTGGGAATGAGTCCAGCTGAGCTCGTACGAGGAGGGCTTCCTCAGCATTGAGGTAGTCAGCTGCTTCACAAGGCTGATCTGTGGTCTGGGGGTCAGCCTCCCCGTGAAGGGACCTGGTTGTTGCCTGGACAAGCTCTTTCCATGAAAAGAAGTCTTCGACGGCAGGGTGCTGGGTACCAGGAGAGATAGTCACGTTACCGATGATGGCAGACTTCCTCAGCTCACTGTCGTCGGACTCAGGATCAGCAGAGGGCATAGTAGGACACTGATCTTCAGATAAGTAAAGGAACTCTGGACCTTGGTGCCATCGATGTGGTTGTGCCAACTCCTCCAGGGTCATACCCCGAGTGATGTCATCTGCAGAGTTTTTGGCAGAGTTCACGTATCTCCAGCTATCGGGCTCAGTCAGGTTCTGGACCTCCGCGACTTGTGTGCCGACGAACACCTTGTATCTACAGGACTCTGACTTGATCCAGTGGAGAACCATGGTGGAGTCGGACCATAAGGCAACCCGCTGGATGGGCACAGTGAGCTCAGCTTGGAGTACGTCGGCGAGCTGAGCACCTGTAAAGGCAGCACTCAACTCAAGGCGTGGCATTGACAGCTGCTGCTTGGGAGCCACCCGAGGCCTAGCGAGCACAAAGGAAACGTGGACTTGCTGCTGGTCATCCATGGTCCGCATGTAGGCAACAGAGCCATATGCTCACTCAGATGCATCGCAAAAGATGTGGAGGTCCCTGGTTGCCGTAGAGGTGTCCGGGTGTGGCGGAGCATAGGCTCGGGGGAGCTCCAGGTGGATGAGGTGAGGAATCTCTTGTTCCCAGGTGCGCGATTTGTCGAGAAGACTTTGAGGTCAGCTCGGATCGTGCCAGCCAGCCTTCTCCTTCCACAGGGCTTGGATGAGAACCTTAGCCCTCGGGGTGAATGGTTTGATGTAGCCAAGGGGGTCATACAGACAGGCAAGTACTCGGTAGAGGTTCCTCATGGTAGGTGCTGAGGTCTCCACAGGGTGATGCTTGTACCCCAAGGAGTCGCTGAGGCCCAGGGTAGGCTCCTGAAGGTCGCTACTGCTCTGGGAGAGCCACAGTTCACTGCTTTCAGAGCAGGCCTCAGGCGGGAGGTGCTTGATGACAGTGGGCACGTTGCTTGCCCACTGGCAGACCTTGAAACCTCCCGTCTGTAGGTGCCGACGGAGGCCGTCGACAAGACGCTTGGCCTCTTCAGCGGAGTATGTGCTGTACAGACAGTTGTCGACATAGAAGGACTGCTCGACTGTATAAAGGGAGCAGAAGGTCGTTTAAGGATAGGCCTTGGTGCTGAAACTAACAGTTAAATACAATACTGTCCTTACCGTTGTGGCTCACCATATGATGTGGAATGTATCAGGATTCTGCAGACTGGTCAGCTTCTTCAGGAGGTATCTTTGCCACGTAGCTCAGGATCCTTGGCATGTCTTTTCTCTGTGCTGCGGAGGCACAGCAGCACGGCTTCCTTCAGGGCGTGAAGTGGGGTAGCGTTTGCTCACCAAAGCAGGGGGGTAGCATAGCGCTGGACTCCATCGAACTCGACCCTGGTGGTGGATGCTTGGAGCACAGCCATGGCTTGCTTGGAGCGGGTGGCTTGCTTGCTTGCGTAGGGAAGAGTGTCGACTTGCCAGAGGCGCTCAACGTTCCTGAAGAACAAGACAGTGGAGATGCGGAGGCACTGTGAAGAAGACGTAATCCAGCAAGGCTGGTAGGACCCTGGAGTGACCAACCTAGTCGGGTGCAGACGCCGATAGGACCACCTGACGGGCCTGCACGTACTGACTGTACAGGGATCAGGAGGTGTGGCATATCTGAACCAATCAGAAGCAGCGGCTGGGCGTGGTCGACTGGCAGTAAGGGCAGGCCGCGGAGGTGCTCGTAGCATTTCTGTAGTGTAGCCACTGGGTAGGAGTGTTCAGCAAGACTCAGGCCTTCGGCGGTGAAGGCCTGGTGGATCCAGTACTTCTGGGAGGGGCTACAAAGTGGAGAAACGTCAAAGGAGATGGAGCTGCCCTGGAGCTCTTCGACGTTTTGCTGGACTGTAGATGGAGAGACTCTGGCTGTCTGAGGAGGTTCAGGCGCTGCACAGCTTGAGGGAGAACGATACTTCGTTCGGAGCCGTTGTCTAGCATGGCATAGGTCTCCAAGGCTTGGTCCCCGTTTCTCAAGATTACCTTGATGACCTTTAACATCACCTGTTGCGGTCGATTGGGCCGGTCGAGGTAGACCCTGATGGGTAGTGTGGTCACCATGTTGACACTGGTTTGGGTCTGATGGACGGAGTTGTGCAGGATGGTGAGGTGCTTCTCTTTGCATGTCTTGCAGGGGCCCTTCAGAGTACAGGCTTCAGCGGCGTGGTTGCAGCCACACTTCCCATCTCGGATCCACTTCACAGCTTGGCTGGTGGACAACTTCTTGAAGTCCTCACAGGTATTCAGGAAGTGCTCTTTGTTGTCACAATGGGGACAATACGGCTTGGACTTGAGGGCGGTCTTGGAGCGAGCAAGCTCTGAAGTGGTAGCGACATCCGCAGCGTTGAGAAGGATGTTCATGGTCTTCTCCTTATAATGAGTGACACGTTGGTCCTTCTTGGCTGGCTTGGGTGCATCACACTGATAGAGTACTGCAGCTCGGCTTGAGAAGCACTTAGCTTGTGACTTCATCTGAAGCCAGGCTGCCAGGTCAGGCAGGGTGTAGGTCATGTCTGACCCTGTCCGGAGAATGCTGCGGCTCAGACAGTATTTGATGAATCCATCCCTGAATGACGGAGGCATCTTGCTTAGGAGCCGGTCGACGTGGGATCCACATCTCAACTCGTACCCATTTGATCCTTCAAGCATCCCAAGCATTCCCACCAGAGACTGGCTGGACAGGGCGAAGGAGTCAAAGGCGTCAGAGTCACCAAACTTGATGGCAGGCGAGTTGAGGATGGCACCTAGCTCTGACTGGACAAGCTGCCAGGGTTGACCCTACTTGTCCTGCAGGGCTTGTAATGCAGCGGTGTACGGCCGAAGGTCATACATGTAGGCTTTAGCCAGGTGGAGAGCACTGGGAAGCTTCAAGTGGCCGAGGAGCACTTGGTACTGTTCGCTCAGGTGCCCGTCCATCAGGTTATCCAAGGCCATCTTGAAGAGAGCAAAGTCCCTTTCACGGTCACACTTGAAGACTGGCAGCATCGGCTGGGGGATGCCGTAAGACGAGGCAATCAGCGTCTCTGAGCCTGGATGCTGAGGATGCCCTAGTGTAATCGTCAACGGGATAGCAGCCATGTAGTGTGCAGCGGAACTCATGTGGTGGTATGTTTGAGCTGTGGTAGAGATGGTGACTCTGTAGGTAGGAGTCTGTACCGCAGTGGGTCCTGCGGCGTGATACTGCTGGGTCTGGATACCAGGTGTAGCCACGATGCAGGGGCTGCAGCGAAGAGAGACATTGCCTGTGCTGACAGGTGCAAGCTTCTTGGAGACAATGCACTGCTACGTGGTCCCTCCCTCTCCGGCTCTTGAAGGAGTGAGGTGACCAGCTTGGCTACCTGAAGTTCTCCAGTCGCCTCTGCCTGTCAAGACATTTGGTGATAGCTTTCCGTGCTTCTTGTGCCTCCTGCTGCAGGCGTTGTGCTTCCCGGGCCTGGGTGTCGAGGCGCTCACAATCCATATCAGCGTTGCAGTCTTCTAGGACATGGCACTATAACTCCTCAAGCTCCAGGCGGTGGATGCTCTCCTTAAGGATAGCTTCCTTGACCAGTGACAGAGCATGTCGGGGGTGTACACCCACAGATGAACGAAAGGAGCCAACACCGGACCTGGAGGCGGACCTGGGAATCGACTGGTATGAGGACCCACTTCCCTCAGATGGAGCCCTTACCTCGCTAACCTGGCATCCAGATGAGGGTGACTGATGTGGGTGCTCGCTCCTCACAGATGTGGCCCTCGTCTCGCTAGCCTGTCGTCCTGGTGCGTGGGATTGAGCCTTTGAAGGTTCATCTTGTGCTTGAGGTTCATACCTCAAAGTCGCTTAGGTGGCGTGCAAGATGTCGCTCTCTGCGGGACCAAACGGATGTTTCTGTGACGTCCTGGTCTGTTCGATCCATAGTAGTGATACACGGATCGGCTCTGACGCCATCTGAATCTGCATGTACGCATAAATCATCCACCCGCCACCCACCCGAACAAATTATTTTCTACGATTTGTAGACCCGCATTTCACTCCACCTCTATATTGCCTTCTAAATTATGTTGAGCAGTGTGAGCTTTCTATGTGATTTCTTTATTGTGTGTTTGTTGTATTGATGTATTAGTGTTTTCTTAATGATTTACTTTAAAGATTAGAGAGGCTGCTTTCAGTAATTAAACGTTTCCTGGTGAACTGTGCCTTTGCAATACAGTTTCAGGTTTATGCTGCGGTCCCGTCTCTCTCTTGTGTAATAGAAATAATTATTAGTGTCTACACAGCGTCTCTCTTAATGGGGAGACGCACTTATCTTTTCTGCTGCGGTGGGATCGCTTCAGGTATTTAATTAACTCAAAAAATATTTTTTTTATGCGCACCCGATCACACTTTACCATTATTTCTAAGTGGGATGTAAGCATGATGATATGGTAACATATTACACTGAAGTAGGCTGGTTTTAAATAAATAAACATTTATTTAAGTTCTTCTTTTTTGGTAAAATGAAAATGGCAACAGGTATTTCCACAATTTTAGAGAATGTAATTAATATTTTCCTCATTAATGTTGTATTATTTCACCCACCCGTAACCCATCCGCTATTAATCAGAGTGTTAATTTTTATGACCCGACCCACCCGATCCGTGGATTAACTGCGGTGCCCGCGGATATAACTGCAATCCGCGCATCACTAATCCATAGCTTCTTGGAGGAGCTCTATCCGGCTTGAAGGACCAATGAAATAGAGGTCTTTGGGGGCCTCTACAGATGTGTGGAATAGAGCTGGTGAACACTATGGGGTGTGACTCCGATCAGAGAATCATCGAAGAGGAGCTTCGGTTGGGGTCTTTATTCAAGGGAAGAATGTGGTTGTACAGGGAAACACGATACAATATTAATTAACAGTAATAACACACATGAGCAATCACATGATCTACATGCACACACATTAAACATAACGCTGTTGTCTAGAGTTACAATAGTCCCCGTAGTTAGGAGCTAGAGACAATGTTAAACATAGCTATCCTAGCTATATAGACTGACTGGCTATGCGGGGGGACTAAGCTAGGCAATACAGACACAAGGGCATAAACAGTATACCAATGTAAGAGTTCAGTTCAATGCTCTAATAGTAAACAGAACGATAGGTTTACATATCTAGCCTAGCTAGCACTCAGCTAGGCTAACTAGCAAACATAGCTGACAGAATCTGACTAGCGGAGAGAAACAACAACAGAAACGGATTGACATAAACATAGGCTCCAGGGTAAGTTGCAGTAGTGAAACAAGGCACAAACAACTAACACAAGGAGCCAGAGAAACTAAACTCTCTTAACAAGGGCTTTCCTACAGAGGCGACTAGATGAGTGGTCAAGCCAATAGATCCCCACTAGAGGGCTAAGTCTGTGATCACAGAACTAGAGTAACAATGCGTAACTAACTGATCGACTGTAGCACAGTTTGTGCTCGGCATTAGGTAAGTATGTAAAGTTATTGAGTTACCATTGGGTTGTGATCTGGTCGCACAACCTGGAACCAAGCAAGGAAAAGCATAAACAGTATCTTAAAAATTTCAGGAAGGTGCCTACTTTGTGTCTCTCGATTTCGCCCCATGTTGTATACGCACAATCCAGGCTGTTTATGTCTGTTAACCCTCTCAGTGTCACCCTCCTTTAAAAACTTTTTGCAGATGGAATCAGCAATATTTTCGAACTATTGTGTGAATATTTTCAATCAACCTTTGTTTTTTTCTAAAAATTGATGAATAGAGATGTGGAATTAAACCAACTTCAACTTATTGTGTATTAAAGGAAGTCTA
>NW_027281405.1:0-64476 GCF_046629955.1 Centroberyx affinis
GTGTAATGAAGCTGTTATTACAACTAATTTGTGGAAGTGTTCTGAAACATGACATAAAGTTGTGGATGTTATTTGCCCTTGCAAAGAATTTTTAACATTTTAACATTTTTGTTCCACAAGCACAATTTTGTAACACAATTCAATGTGTATATTATCCTTCATGTATGAACTCATGTATTATTTCCATTTCTGTACAATATCAGATGTTGATGTCAAGTCATTTCCCCTCTGAATAACCCACTGAATTTGTTTTGCTCAAAACAGAAATGTATGTTTTTGTTCCTGAACAGAATACTCATGTCTCTAATTATGAAATTTAAAGTGCATATTATGTTGTTAAATGTCAATGGAAGGGCTTTAATCATAAAAATCATGTCTCTTTTTTTCATAAGGAAATTTAAATTCTCAAGGTATAATAATTTACATTTAGAGCCAACTCAGTTCAAAGCCCTCTGCCTCTTACATCTGCGAGTTGTCTCCTATTAAAAGTTGTGCTGCTGTGTTATGATATGCAAATTGCCATATGGTCTTATTTTCCTTTGTCTTCTCTTTCTCAATGTTCCACCTTAGGACTTGAATTGTCTTGTATAACAACCACAATCCGCTCCAGTCAGGTGGGCTGGATGGGGGACAGCGCCAACAATCAGGTTCCCAGAGTTGAGTGTTTATGCCTTTCACTAAATGGATTGTCTCACCTTCTTCAGAAGATGAACATGAGGTGCTTGAGATGCCAGCACTGCAAATGGATCCTGGGGCTTTGAGCTTCATAATGACCAGCCATCATCTGTTTCAGACATGCTTCAATCAGCATGCATGATGATCAAAGAGGAACAATGTGGTGGCAACGTGTTTTACCAAATCAAGTTGACACTGCTTCCTGTGTAAAGAGGATGTAAAATATGTATTGTATGGTTGTGCCTATCATGTGTTTGTGCACTTGTGACCTGTGGTGAATTAAAAATGTGTCTCTAATTTAACCACACTGGAAAATAAATAAAAGTTTCTTCGTGATATTTCTTTTTGTGGTCTTGCTTTGCACATAATATCTTATAGCAACACTGAGTTTGTTTATTGTACCTTGAGATCAAAGCAGTAACCTTCCAATTACGTATCTTCTGTAATCTCAAACTCAAACGGCCGACCATGTTTTCATCAACACAAAGGTAAAGGCAGTAGCACAAAACAACTTCCCATCACCCCCTATTATTTAGGAGGGCTTAATATGGCACCCCCGGGTGCCAAATCAAACCAAACCAATGGATGTGCAGCGCAATAATCAAAATCTCTCACTTTCATTGTCTGATGTTTGTGGTTGGAGCTCAGTGGCACAGTAATAGAGATACAGCAGTAGGGGGAAGAGGAGGAGAGGCTGTATTCCAGCTGGAAACAGTAGGGAGGTGAGTATAACACCCACTATCACTGCCACAGTGCGCTTGAGCAAGGCACTGAACCCCACACTGTTGCGAGGTGCTGCACTGTGAGAGACTCCCTTACCATTCTGATGAAATGCAGGCGTTTGTATCTAGGACATATATGCATGAGGTCAAATTACAATTACCTAACATAAATTGTCCAGTAAAATAATCTTCATCTTCATCATATACATTCTATTATTGCATTGTTTTGGTTTACAAATATAAAAACAACACATTATTATTTTGTAAATGGTTCACATAGGACATTCCTAGCAGGATCACAACTTGATCCATGATATGAAGAAAGAATAACAGCTTCAATACACAGCAATGTAACATAAGTGAGTAATGTATTTCAGAATCAAATACCTGGACCATGTAGTCCAGTGGCTCTCCCATCCCCTCCAACATGTACAGTATATTCAGCTGGTTCAACACATGACATCTAAGCCAATGAACTACTTCTAAATTGAATTTTTAGCTTCCAGAAGTATATTCATCTGAATTAGCTCTGTTACACAAACTTCAAACCCACATCACGCTCATGTTTTATACCTCAAGTCAGCGCTATAATGGGAAACAGAAAGCTTTTTATGCACATTAATGTGAATAACCCAAAGCCTTCAAGGTAAAGTGACATCAAATATCAGATTGTGGATGGTAATGAATGATATCAATATGAGCTTCAGGGGATCTCACCATTTGGCCTGGAAATGTATATGCCCAAATAAGTTGGTTACTTTATGAGAGAAAGGATATTAGTAAGTATAGTGGACATCAATTGGGTTGAATGCATTTTTGTCCTTTAAATTGAACACTACACGCACAGAAGGGTGGATGGAGTAGAATATCGTGGAATAATCTGAGTAAATCTAAAGGAAAACAAGCATTGTTATTTTAGGACTTTTATTTTGAAGCCTGCAATGGAACTGGGGCAGCTAGAGGACTGGTTCAAATCCCTGGACGAGCTGGGGAAACCTGGCTGGGGCAAGTGAGTGAGAAAAACTACTGTTGAGATGCTCTTGAGCAAGGCAGTCAACCCTGCACCGTTCAGTAGCCAGCAGCAGAGGACTGTAATGTTCAGCTCCTAGGTAAGAATGTATGTTATGAATGTGAACCAGGGTATTGCTGAAAAAGCACAAATATGCTCAGTCCACCCACCATGACTAAATAAATATTTAAAAAATATTTGTGTTACATAATGAATCTGACTATTCATAAATGTTTTGTGAAAGATGTTGCTGTCTAATCCCATTGCAACAGGTGAATAAAATCACCTTAGAGGAAATGTCTGACTTATGCATCAAAATACTGTGATTGAGAGAAATCCAAGCAATTAAGAGTGATGAGATATATTTAATAAAGAATAAACATTCCTGGAAAAAAAATATGTCAGGAAACTCAGTCTAGTAAGTTACGTGCCTTAAACTCATATTTAGTCTCCATTAAAACATATAAATGAACTTGTACTCAATTTCACTGACAATGTTAATTGTTTTTTGTAAATGTTGAATGTTTCAGTTTTGCTAAAAACTGAAACATTACTGTAAAACAAAAAACTGTACAGTGAGTGCAAATTAGAGTCAACTTATGTTAGCTAACCCTAACCCTAACCCTAACCCGAATCATATAAAATATGTGCATTCCTGCATTTTATGTTTATTTCTGTATTCTCTGGACGATATTGAGCTTCAAAAGGTTTGTATTTCATATCATAGACATAATTCAGATGCACCATAACACACCACACTCAGTGGTTTACTGGATTTTCTAAAGAGTTTGTCCACCAATCTTAAGAAATGATGATGGATGTAACATTTTGTCTGATAAGCATTGACACACATTGTCTGCAATCCAACAGATACAACTATCAACATAAATAAATCTAGGTCATTGCAACTTATTACAAGCATATTATATATCAAGCAAAGCCAAGGAGATCAAATTAACAGCTGTTATAAACTCAACAAATGTTTTTGAGGATCAATGGAGTCAAGGCATTGGAGTAACTTTGACTTTCAATTCTTACATTGTACAGTAGCTTCAAGAATTCAAAATAACTCTAATACATAGAATTGACATTACAGAATCAGTATCTGATGTAAAAATTGTGATTCAGTTTTTACATAAATGATCTATTGAATATGAATATATTGTCATAAAAACAGTGTCATTGGTAAAGTAAAATCATAAGTGACAACAACAGATTGTAAACAGGTTCCACAACATCACAGGATTTCAGTGAGACAGAAAACATCAAATTCTCAACTTTTAATCAATTGCTTAATTAAATGATCTGTGTTAGGAGAAAATATAGTTGTTTCAGTAAATAGTATTTAACAAAGAAGAAGATATTTTGGTATTAGCAGCCTAAGAGAAACAATGAAAACTCTGCCTTACTATCTCATATGATTTCAAATTACTGGAGCTGCAGGATCTTGCAGCTGGAACTGCATTATTATTTCCTGCACAATAATTAATAAATGACGTGATATAAAACCTGCACAACTGGTTTTAAACAAATGGAAATGTGACCATTACATTTTCTTGGGTATTGTCAGTGTGATACATTTCATACATTGCAATGGTGAATGAATCAATAAAAGGAGTGATCTGAATAGTCACTTGAAGGACATTATTTTGTTTGTTTGTTTCCCATTGAACAGCCATTGTCTGTCTGGAGGAATCTTGCGCCGGCTCCGGCACACATGGCTGGAGGGAGGAGAGAGGAGGGAACGGTCTGCCACATTTTAGCACACAATTTCATGATGGTTGCAGAGAAGAGGCCAGCCAAGCATTTCAAGTGGCGGAGCAGCGAGAGGGCAGCATTGTAGAGGAGAGCAGGTAGTGTAATGATCAGGCAGACAAGATGACATCAAGCGTCCTCAGGGACAGCCGGGCGCAGAGAGCCCACATCTTTCCACAGAGAAAGAACCACTGGAACAAGACGAGACAAAACCAACAAACAAGAGAGTCATTAGCGTCAGGCAGGATTGTTGTTACTGTATAGTGCAGCGGCAGGACAAAACCACACACTCAGCACTGACACACACTGAGACAGAGGTTTAAACCCTGCTGATTGTTAATGCTGCATTTCACTGTGTGTAAATTATCTTTAGATTCATTTTTTGATATTAGTTTTCTTTTGTAATCATACACAATTCCTCAGTCGTGCATCAATCAGTAAACAATAGACCAGTCTGTTATTGCACATGCATTGCACCTATAGGAGTGTTGTATTTTGTGCACTCTCCCCTGACATTAATTTGAGAGTAAACATTTACATTTTCCTTAACTAACAAGATTTTTGAGTCTAATGTAGCGCATTGGAATTATGGGAACTGTAGGCTGTGTCAAAGTACACTGAAAACACTAAAATATACTTTTATGGAATCTTTTTGATGGTGAATAATATAAGAATATGTTAAGATAAGATAAGATTCTTTATTGATCCCCTAGGGGAAATTTGGGGAAAAGGTACATTTTGGATTTATGCTCCCATTAAAAAATAACTATAAGCAACAAACTTGACTCCCTGATTTCACTTTCAATGTGGATAAAATAAGTCAATATTTTAACCATTAAATTAGTTACAAATGATTTATTATGGATTAAATTCATTCAAAAAATCATTAAAATTAAATACAACTTGTGTACTAACTGTAGTATATGATACAATCTGATCATAAGTAGGCTTTATGATTGCTTATATTTCAGAGTATACAAGAATTATCTTAATCGTGTAATCTTTGATCTTACTCTGACGCATAACCATAACAAACATGCTAGGCTTAAACATTAAACTGCAGGATGCTGAATGTCACTTATAAAATACTTCAAGTTACACAACTTTTTAGCATTACCACTAAACATGGGCACCAAACATCCATTTAATGTTTAAGAACGATACCGACTAGACAATGTCACTCCAAGTTTGCCTTCTTAAACTACACTAGTTTTCATATTGCACGATTGTTTTCTTTTTCCAAATTCATTGTCTACCCAGTTTAAAGTCTTAAGAGTCTTCTGAAACCCAAATGTGACGACTGCCCTGGCACCAGATGAAAACAATTAAAACTCACATTTGTCATTTACAAACAAACCAGTGAGCTAAATCACTTCTTCACAAGTGCTTTGAGACAAATAGCAAACAATACATATATAGTTTTATGTGCATAGTTCTCTTTATCTATAGGTAAATGAGCATCACTGTGACAGCACACTAACCAGGACACTAAAGTGTTACCGGGTCTGAGTCAGGCTGGGAGGATGGCTTCTTCATATAGGAAGCATTGGTATAAACGCAAACAGCACATAAGGTTCATTAAACTACTCATTAGAATGTTACAATATTGCTTTTTTGAAGCTTTTATCCTCCTTTAGCACAAGGTTTGGTTTTCAGATAGCAGAGAAATTATGGACGTGAAAGAGAGTAAATATAAATAAACATAAAAGAGAAGTTATTATGATCTTAATTCAGAACTATACTGAAAAACTTATCAGTTTGTTTAACCATGGCACCTCATATGCCATTTTTCTAGACTTCCTTTCCCCTCACATTAAATTGTACACTTGTTATATTACATCCTTCCAAAAACAACATAATATAGATCATTATTATAACAGCACACCCAGTAAGCCTTGCTTTTGTGTTTTAATGTTGTCCTTTAGGCAAAAAAAACTGCTTGCCCAACACAAATTCAGACATAACTGTCTTTTTTTTGTTCTCACATTCCATGTTAAATCACACTCATTACATCTAAACACCTAAAATTCAACCCTGCTACAAACACCATTTCTCCACTTGTTTGCAAGCCACAATCCACTAACAGTGTGTTCCTCGTCACGCATTTCACTCCTCAAGATATCAGTGCTTTGATACAGCCGTATTCTAGGGAAAACACAGAGAAAGAATATGATGTACAAGAAGTAAATAAAAGTTTGCTACCTGCCTTTAGCACAAAATGTTTAACGTGTTTCCTGTTTATGGAATGAACTATACCTTTGACATTGTTGTTCTGGTGTGATTTGTTTACTCGGGTTACAATCAGGTTGTTGCACTTTGGTGATTGGGTTTTAGCTTTATAGTGAATCAAATTACAGTACATATAATGTAGTGTTTTAGAAGATGGGGTTGGGTTGAGGGGTTAGAAAATTTCCATTCCTGCTGTAGTTCCTCAGATGGCCACTGAAGAAGAACTGACAGGGTTTAGCAGCACATTGCCCCAAAATATGTGAAGAACCTGTTATTAGAGTAAAGACCAGTGTGTAGTCAGCTTTATTATTTTGACTTTCACCATACAGAGAGTAATGCTGGTAAAAATCTGATAGTAACTCATCATGTAGCTATGAGTTACAGTTATATCAACACTTAAATTAGTTACTATGTATATAAAGTCTTACTTTTTGAATTTGGCCTGTTTAAGTACAATTAATTTTCAGAATAATATTTCCACTTGGTTGTAAAGCAGAAAGAAGCTTTGCTGCTAACTGAACTTAAAAGACACTCCACTTCCTCTCCTTCCTCTCCCTACTTGAACTACTACCCTAAACCATTGCTTTATATCAGATTACACTCTTGGAAATACTCATACTACATTGAACAAATGGGGAGCAAGGAGAAATACATTATAAACGTGACTTCTAACTTTTTCAATGGATGGATGACCACAACCAGAATTATATGACTGTGGTTGGAAAAACAATTAAAATAAATCTTGTAAGTAACTCAATACTCTCCATGCAAAGTAATAATGTCATAAAACTAATAAAATTGGTTTTATATGTAATGGTCCATGTAAATATATATTTGATCTATCCAAAGCTGTGTTTTTTTCATGGCTGTGGCAAATATGACTCCACACTATGCCCCATAAAACCCTTTAGGAATTAGATGGCAAAAATATGAATCAATTGAGCAAACAAATAAACTCAAATTTTTAAAGAAACCTCATTTTGTTGAAATCTTTATGGTACTAATGTGCACACTGCAAACGGCACTACTAATATGCTACTATATAAGTGCTATATCTACTTATTTGATATATTTTTTCATTCATTCATTCATTCATTCATTCATTCATTCATTCATTCATTCATTCATTCATCATCCTATTTTACTTTCACACTTCTGTATGTAATGGTTTAGTCTCAGAGGAATTAAGCTCCAGCAGTGAAGAAGCCTGTAATGGACCTAGAGCGATGCTCCATTTCAAGGGAGAAAACCTTGAAATGTTGAAAAGGAAATATATACAGGCCGTCCTTTAAAAGCATTATACTCCAAACTGTAGTATGTGGTATGTGCTTGTATCTGTCAGGATCAATAACTTCAGAAGCTAAAGTATTTTTGTGATGTGTCTGCGTCGATCCATCCAAATAATGGTATCAGGTGGCCTAGCGGATAAAATCATCATGGAAGATTAAAGTGGGGACAAACATACAGGTAGAAACAGCGCATTGATATTCAGCTTCCGTTCACATTTCCACTGTTGAGCTGCGAAGCCATTTAAAAGTTTTTGTCCCCACATACAGCATTCAAAGTGCTTTGAAACTTTCGATTGGACTCTGCATCTCTCGCCTGTTCACGTGAAAACAAGCAAAATTGAATTCCTGGCATAAATGGACATCAGGAAACACTTGATACAGATTGCAGCTATTTTCCTGCGTTTCAGGTATAAGACCGTGCTTGATTAATTTTCTTTTTTTTTTTCTTTTTTACCACACATGATAGCGTCTGCAACGAGAATAATAATGTCAAGCTAAACTGTCTCTACGGCATCAAAGCTCAAATCTTCCCAGCAGTACAATGTACTGGTGTAACTGAACTAACAATACACAAATACAAGAGCAAATCATCATTTTCATACTGTGTGACAGAAAGGTGACACTGTTGACCTTTCAGCCACCACACGTCATATAGCGACCAAGGCTGACCAGCAGCTGTGTTGTTGAAGCTGATCCAGAATCAGTAGGATCTTATAGGTCAATTGGGTTGGGTCAGATGCTTAAAGGTAAACTGGTCCCAGATCAGCACCGGTGTTCTGAGACTCTTTGTAGAGACAAATCAGAAATGGGGCATCGCAGGGTAACGTGAGCCTGGTTTAATAACTTTCTCTGAACTGTGATGGTGAAAGTAGCAGTCAAGGTCAGTGTTGGGGCGAGGATGAATGTTAGATTTAATCAGTCAAAAGGCATGGATAATAGGAAGACCGCTGAGTCTAAATTATCACCATGACTGTCCATAAACAAGGAGGAATGAACTTTGCCTTAAAAGGATCTATTCAAATTTTAAATGTTATGTTATTTGACCCTATAGGAGAACATTTTCTAAGCAGGCATTTGGTTAAATGAGGAACCAAATGAAGCATGTAGCAGATATTGTGTTTGCTAACTTCTACAATGTTAAAAAGCTGCTTATTTCTTAATCATACTGACAATATGGAGAGTTTTGTGGAAAAGTATGTAGTGAACTGCAGTATGAAACTAATCTCTTCAGTGATCTCATGTCGTATTTAAAGCATGATATGCCATAAAGTAACGTGAATGTAACATTTCAATGCAATTTAAAGATCTGCATCAATTATATTTACAAGAGATATTGGTTAGTTTACAAGGGACATGATAGTTACTGCATCATTAGACATATACTGGTGTTATAAGGCTATTACCATATTCTATGTTATTATAGTTATAGTATTATAGAGTTATTTTAGTAAATAACTCAATTTAAAATCACTGAAAACCTTCAGACAATTGGACTGTAGACATTAAGTAGAAACTCAAAAGCATGTAAATTATTTTGTAATAAAGGAACATGACTTGAATTTGTAAATAAATTCTGCCACTGTTAAAGCAAATGTGGCTGTAATTCTACACATCACATCCTTTTATATATAAAAAACAAATGGAATAAGTTTAGCTTTTTATATGATACCAACAAAGTGAAAAAATTGACATAAAAAAGATCAATAAAAATAAGGGCAGAATATAAAATGGTGCTTTTTAATGTTTGTTGGCCATCAGTTCTCAGTGTTTTTTTTTTTTAATATTATCCCACCGCACCGACCAAAGCTTGATGTTATGAGCAAAATTGCCCCATAGCTGATGATTCTTGCCCCATCTACCATCCACCCTACATCTCCTCTACATCTACTGCCACAGTCCCAGAACAATTGTCTTGTTTGTACCTAAAATGACATTAAAAAGTTTGTGGAAAAGTTGTGCAATATTGTTTATTCTAATGTAGACAAATTAGCCACGGATTATGTCTTGAAACTATGTCTTTGGTCCTTTTTTCATATAATGCTTCTTAATAACCTCCTGACTTGACTTCATACTTTGTGAGCTTTGAATCTTGAGGTTCTATCTGAGTAGAGTTCAGTTCTAAGATGTTGAGCATCAAAGATTTAACATCCCAGCTGGTAAAACTGTTATTTATTTTCAAACTTTCACAAATTTTAACCTCAGAATATTTTTGTTTTTTAATAAATAAATAAAAAATAAACAAATAACACCAAACAAGCATAAAGTAACATTTGCAGATCATGAATATGTGGTTAACGCAAATTAAATTTAAAAAGAAAAGGTCAAAAATCTCATAATTCCAAGCTCACCACTTGTGCTGAGCAGCCAGAAACTTGGTCACCAGCATGTGTTCCTTGCAGTGAAGTGTCCCATCATTTTAAACTTTGTTACATAAAACATAATAAAAAAAACCCCAATGCAAAATCAAGAGGACGGGGAACTTTTCAGGACATCCCCTCAAAAAGAGTTCAGCTTATAAGGACAATTGACTGCCAAAGCCAATTAGACAAAGTAAAAGATTGGCAGAGACATTTTGCCATGTGAATAACTCGGTGACAAAGCTGGAGTGAGCCGTGGTTGAGTCACAACCACACTCTCTAAAAGCTTTGTTTACCTGCCCTTACTGCTGCCACAATTAATGCTGCTGAGAAGTGGACCAGCCAGGTACACTTGGAACCAAACGCCCAGTCCAAGTACACTATTTGCTTTGTTCTGCCATGTATTTGGTAATCTGCATTGATCTGCTGTGTGCTTTTTTAAATTGTTATTACAAAAGATAACGACTATGTTAAAATATTGCTACTCAGAACAATACAGAGCAGATGACGGCAACGCTTTCTCTTCAAAATACTCAGAATCCAGGAAGTTAAGTTTCAAAGCTAGAAAACGGTGGAGTTTCAAATCTTAAGCAGTTTGAAGTAGTATACAGAATTTTGCCCTTATTTACTTATATTTATTTTATTGAATATCTTTGATTTTGAAAAAAATGTAATGAATGATACTGTAAAAACTCAGTGTAATTTAGTGAAATCAACTCCTGTTTAATCATCACCTCACTATATATAGGCTATAGGCTGTTGCCAAACAACTGCTTGTTATCAGCTTCAGAATGTATAGTCATGAGTTCATGATTTGTGACTTAAAAGTGTAAAGAACATCTCACCAAGTATTCACTACAACTGATCATGTGAAAGTTTTTAAGAAACATTGTTAGCTTATTACCATTTCTTCCCAACATGCATTGCGTTTGAGTCAGCTCTCCAGAGGTCCTTCCTTCTTCCAGTCTGAATAAAGTTACAGGACGGAGACTTGCTATTTGTATCTTAGGTGAATCAGGTCACCTTCTGATTAATCATGATAACTGTGATGAAAATTAGTTTTCAGTTCCCTATACCTGAAACTTTTAAAATTGTAGGTCATTTTCGAGTAGGTGGGCCTATAATAATTGTGTGACACATGAACAACTGACTAAAAATCTTATTACTCAATAACAATAAATAACACTGGGAAGCAGTTCATCAATTAGTGGATTCAACTAAACACTTGTCAACATGGCTGGACATTTGCTATTACTTATTGTATTAAGTTCAGTCAGTGAATTAGAACAACTAATGATCTTTGAACAAACTTAGTACTATTTCAGTCAAATTACAATTTTGGGACAGCAAGGAAACTAATGCTTTTAAGCTGAAGTGTCATAATATTTTTTGCAGTACCTCTTTAGAAGAACCAGGTCAACTGATTTTCCATTATTTAGTGTTGAGTTTTCTATAATGCTGCATTATGTTTAAGTAATGTCACGGCTATAGCAGAAATATGATGTTTCCCTGTCACTACACATGCAGCCCAGTTGTTCTCTTTTATGTTTCAGGGCCTTGGTGAACCAAAGCGACTTGAAAGCTCAAAGTGCGCTGAATGCTGCAGGTCAGATGAAGGCAAACCAATCAGAAACTAGCCAGCGTGACTTCGGCTGCTCTAAGCGATTAAAATAGGCAGTGTGTTATAGAGTCAAAACACGATTTGTCAAAGTAATATCCAACGAAAACCCATTATTTATCGAACTGCTGCATTTACTCACATACAACATCGCCACAGATACCTCTACCAACCGTGCAGGCCTCCTCCATGCATTCAACACAGCTCCAAAAACATGATTACTCCATCAGGTAAATCAAGTAAACGGCCTAGTACATTATGCTCTGCAACATGCTGATGCCTCTATAAGAATAACTTCAACACCGTCATCCTATTACAGCATTTTCTGTCCCCCCCCCTAACCCTAACCCTAACCCCCCCCCCCCCCCCCCCCCCCCCCAACTGTCAGATTATGGTCAGCATCCCATAATGGCCTATATTCTGTTTTTTGCTTCCTATTAGCATCATTTCGTCCATCAAGCGACATTAATTGTGAATGAATGAAAACTCCTGCAGAAGAATACGGTCTTCAAGAGGCCTGTCACATACTTTCTCCACTTGGGAGGACCTTTAACCTACTTAGCTGAGGAACTGCACTGTTTCAAGTAGTGCAGCTGAAAGATATGCACCTGCCCGCTTTTTACTCTCCAACTGCTCGGCATTTTAAGAGGAGAGAAAGTATTTGATCTAAATGGGAGTACACTGACTGCAGGTGTGGAATTTCCTCCGCAACATTTCCATACCAATTTGCCCAATGGGCCGAGCACAATACAGATGTGGTTTGAATTTGGAGTTTGGACTGAAGAATACAACTATTTTGTGTTGTTGCAAGCCGGGCTGGTGGGTTCAATGTCAGCATTCAACGTTTGAAATTAGGTTTTTGCTTCAGTCCCACGGGATGCTGAATGCTGCATTTCGTGCGTAATAACGCCTGAATAAATCATTCAATACTTCTGAGGAAAAGGGCATAGAATTTTGCCTCGTCTCATATTTCTACCGATAAAAAAAGGAACATTTCATAAATAATAAAATTGATGAAAAGGAACTAATTTTCTATTTCATTAAATAATTTTCCTGTTGCCTGTCTGTTCAAAATTGATATCCATTTTGTCTAGTTATTTACTGAAATGTTTCTCCAGTTTAGAGTTAGAGTTCATATTCCTAATTCCTGCAAGTATCGGCGTCTTTATTCATTACAAAAGGCCTAAAAGAAAGCCTTGTAGTGCGTAATCACATGATTTTCTTTTAGCAGTTCCTAACCGATATAAATCCAAATACACACTCAAATGTGCTCCTATATAGAAACCTACCTCTATCTTAAGAAAGGCCCAAACCCAAGACACATCATTTTGTGTTTTCAATGAGAGGCTACGGGCCGAAGTGGAATACGAATAACAATTCCCTAGAAATCTCATTTAAGTGCATTGAGAGGCTTAAGACAGAGGAATAAGGGACAGGGACATTAGTCGGAGTCTGGCCGTGCTCACGTGGAAATAAATTTACGCACAACAACCTGGGCAGATTTCACTCCACACGGACAATGTACACACCGTGATGTTGTTTGGTTGCAGCTCACCGACAAAATGGCCATTTTAGCACGTCATTTAATCTAGTATTGGGTGGTAAAATCTTATTTTTCTTCAAACAAATGAAATATTTTGCCAAAGGGGTGAGATAAATTCACTTGCTTCCAGCGTAAATGAAATTGTTTCACTTGTTTTCTTGAATCAAAGGACATCAACTTCATACTATAGTGGAGTGAACCGCATTGTTGTCAAAGATATGGTCGCTTGACTCAAGGAAATCTGTGAAACTGCATGTGGAGAAAAGTGGAAATAATTAAATAATGGACATCATTTTTCACTTGCTATGAGAAAACTAAGATGTTAGGACTGACAGCGAGACTAAATAACTTGTCGAGGAGATGGAGATTTTTTGCAGTGCACTTTGTAGTCGGCCGGTGTATCAGTGGGGTGGCAGGTCAGGACCCCGGCCCTTCAGCCATCTCTCCAAATCTCTCTCAGGGTGCTGAACCAGCAACGCCGTGATGGAGAAAAGCACTTCAGTAACCAGGCGCTTTGGTCCATCTGCTGTGCTGATGTGCTGTGCTGTGCTGTGCTGTATGTGTATGTGTATGTGTGTGTGTGTGTGTGTGTGTGTGTGTGTGCAGTGGTGGTGGTGGGGGTTGGGGTTGGGGTGGGGGTGCTGTGATGATATGGGGAAAATGTTGGCTCTTTATGATAGAAACTGCGGAAATGAATTGTTGGTGATTGTGTTTTAGTTACTAACACTTCCATGCACAGATCCCAATAACAAGTAGTACTGAGAAATTGAGAAATATCATGTCAGTAGAAGTCCGTGCCGTTTGTTTTGATACATGTAGACAATTCTGTGGGTCTGAGTACAAGTGGCATCTTTAATGCACACAATTCACCAGATTTAAAATCCATTGATTAGCAAGGGCATACAGTGGCATATAGCCCTATACGGCACTTGGTTATGCCTCTCTGATTACTGATTATTATGTTAGTAATTTGGGGATTTGAATTTTTGTGTCCATGTGAGCTACAGTACAAGCAAACAAAACAGAGATAGTCTGTTAAAATATTTTTAAACCCCTTTGGAAGTGTGTATGGAAAAATACAGAACTGACCAAATTTAGTAGCAGCCTATAGCAAATTCAACGAGCAGACATTTTATTTCTTCACGTTGACCAGCTCATTTTCATTTTTTTCAGTGCATATAGTGAGGAATATAACATGGGTCCTATGGGGCTTTAGGATTGAGCAAAGTACATCTAATTTAAAAGTAAAAGCAAAACAGCTGCATTGCAAATCCAAGAGTCAAACCATGTACAGACTGAGAGCTGGATAAATCGACTCCAGCATAACCGTCCCTGTGCTTGAACTTGAAAAAGCCTAAAACACACGACAAACAGATTTCCAAATTTTTTTCTTATTATTTCTTACTGACTATATTATCACCGGTGTAACAGTTCCCTGCTTGGGGCAGCAGGTTGATGTAGGCTACTTTAAATCAATAAATTGTAGCTATTTATGAGTGCACATGCCACATGCATGTTGTATCCTGTAAACACACGGCGACAAGCTCTATCCAACAGCTATCCCCACAACAAAAGCTCTGCAATTTGAATACTTTTGCCTCTAATTTTGTCAGAATGATGCTATTGACAAACCTGGACCGGGCCTTCTTCATACATCCTCGGCGCGTCCATTTATCCCGTCCCTGCTGCCTTTGCCTCATCATATTTACTGGATGGAAAAGTTAACTTAGATGAACAGGAATATTAATCTGGACTATTGCTCTCATAGGCGTTGCAGCCAACCGGCTCCAGATTTTTATGGGATCCTAATGTGGAGGGTCTGTGGACCAGGGTCCTGCTCTCTGACTCAGTAATCCACAAGGTTGAGAGGTTTGCCTCATTTACATAATGTTAGAGGTCTGGGCCGAGGCCTACCTTTCTTTTCCCCCTGAAAAGACGCCACACTGCCGCTGACAAAAGTGGGGAAAAGGCTCTCAGGAAGTCCGACCAAACAACAATTTTTGCAGGTAGGAAATATTACCTTTCTTTATGTTGCCTGGTGGATGTTTTCCTCAACGCCGGTGGTTTATTTTGATAGGAATAAGACTTTAAAAGTGAGAGCGCATGGTTTTGAATTGTGAACATCCCCATCAAGCAGTGTTTTATTTTAGATTCAGTGATTTCACTTTATAAATGTGGAGTTTCCGACAACTCCAGCTGACTTTGAAGCACTTTGAGGCATGCGGTGTTTTGTTTGCATTCACAATAAAGTCCAACCACTTCACATTAAATCCGATGCGGAGTTTAGTCATCTGTAGTCTAATTGAAGGATGCAAAAAAAAAAAAAAAAAATGTGGGCTACTGAAATATGCATAAGAACAATAATTTATTACTTACAATCAGGCTAACAACTTAAACGGAGATTGGTGTTCTTGATATGTCGCTATAATTGATGGCTGACCATGTCACATCTTCATTTGCTCAATTAGGGTTGGTAGCTACTTGCTGCCATGCCATGCTAAATTACATTAGTGGCTTCATGCAGACGCGCGCGCTTCCTTCCGCCAACAAAGGAACAACAACATTCTTAAAATATGTTCATGCGTTTTATGTCTGGAAAAAACTAGAATTACCTCCATATCTGCAAATCCGTGTACGTGTACGCGGCATGTTTTAAACTGTTAATATTGGTTAAAAACATAAATCACCGCTACTCATCATCATCATCATCATCATCATGGTCGACGTGACCACTATCAACGCCACACTATGCGTTTACAATAAGCTGTCCAAGCCTTATGTTCTATTATCCTGATGAGAACAACATAATAGTAGACTGTATCAAAACTAAACTATAGGCTACCTGTGAAAGTGTTATACTGCAGATAGGCCTGATAATGTGCTGTAGATCCATAACACACTTATATTACAATGGATTTACCGTTATTCATTCTAGTAGTTTGTAGTGTTTTTTCTCCTTTAACCCTCCTGTTGTGTGTCTCTTCCTCTGATTCTTCCCCTGGCGCCAGTCAGTTTGCTCAGAGATTAAAATGTCAGGTCAAGACCGCAAAGTGTCATTACTGCATGTTGACTGGACTCGAGGATTTGAGTCTTACAATATTGTCTCCACTTTGCATTAAAGTTAATTAAGTATTCATGAAGTAGGCTAGGGCTATTTATTTATTTGTGAATTCTGCTTTATTATATTTCTATGAATTTATTGGGGGAATTTGTGTCAGGAAATTTAGCTGTGATGATCAGTTTGGCAGATTAATTTAGATGCTGTTTTTCTTCAGCCAAAAAACATTTTCTACATCACACGCTGTGCCTTACTAACCATGAATATGTGAAAGTGATATACTCACAGGTTAGGAGCCCTATCCCGGTTCCCTTTCAGTATTTTGTCACTTTGAGCTTATTTGGACTTGTCCCACTCTGGCGGGGCAAAATGATGCTTAAGAAGCATAAATGAGTTGGTCATACAACTTCATTGTGCCTCTTTGATGATACTCGGTGGCCCTTATGTCTGTTCAAAGTGCTCTCAAAGTTTCTAGAAAGAGTGGAATTCCCTACTGACGCAAAATAGTCATATGTGGTCAGATCAGCTGATGTGCTGCACATAGTGGGGCTGCCAGTTGGATTCTCATCTGTATATAGTTGTTAGATAGGACAGATTCATAAATATCACGCTTCGTTTTGTTAAGGTAAACAACTTAATATAAAGCAAAGTGCATTTTCATCAATTATTGCCCTAAAAATGTCAATGACTATTGTTTGCTGGTTTAGGAGGTTTGCTCCGCCCCCTGTGTTTGTCGTAAACCTGGCTCCTGGCTCCAATAAACCCGGGCTAAGAGCGCCCTGGGCTCGCCTCCTTCTCCAAGGCGATCAATAGGATCTCAGGCGCACTACAAGCACTCTCTTACGTAGACATCCACCAAGGAGAGAGCCGATACAACAACACGGTTGATCTGCTCAAACACAAAAAATCTACCTGCTTTCTGAACCATGTCGTTGAGCCCAAAGCACACAACGCCTTTCTCAGTGACAGATATTTTGAGTCCAATCGAGGAGACCTACAAGAAGTTTAGTGGCATGGACGGCGCTGGGAACCTAACCTCTCCACTGGGTGCCTACCGACAGCCTCAGGTGTCTCAGACCGGCATGCAACAGCACTCCATGGGCCACAACGCCACCGTGGCGACTACCTACCACATGCCACACACTGTATCCCAGTTCTCCCACAGCGCAATGGGGGGATACTGCAATGGGAGCATTGGCAACATGGGAGACCTCCCGTCGTACCAGGAAAGCATGCGGAACAGCGCAGCAGCAACAGGGTGGTACAGCGCCAACCCGGACCCCAGATACTCCACAAGTAAGTTCTTTAGTCGATTTATGCACACTTTTAGGTGTTTTTGGGTCGTTTTGTTTTTTTGTGTTGGTGTAAATATATATTAGCATTTTAGGAAAGAAAGAGGAAAAACACGCACAGAATTGAATCTGCATCAATTTTTTTTATATTTCAGCAGTTAGTGGGGGTATCCATAAAATAAATTGGGGCAAATGATTTACAGCGTTTTAAGAAAGATTTTAATGAGCATTAGACTACTGTTTATCACTGTTTATCCAAAATGGAGATCTTTCCTTCCAGTCTGCCTCGATTTGTTACATTTTTGGCTTTAGAAAATGTTTAAATGAAGGATCTTAAATTATTATTATTATTACTATTATTATTATTGCTATTATTATTGTCCACTTTATGCCCCAGATTTTCTGGACAAAAGCTGCTGCCTGGCAACTTATGATAATTACGCACAACAGTCAGTAATCAAAATATGGACTATACGTCAGGCGAAGCAGACATCTCTACTTCTGTTTATTGAACGCACGTATATGTATGTATATTTTTAAGTTTCTAGATTCATGGGACCTTCCACAGGTATGAACATGACCGGCATGGGGAGTCTCACGGGAATGGCGGACGCCACCAAATCCATGCCAACTCTCCACGCTGCGCCCAGGAGGAAACGGCGCGTCCTGTTCTCGCAGGCTCAGGTCTACGAGCTGGAGAGGAGGTTTAAGCAGCAGAAGTACCTGTCGGCGCCGGAGAGGGAGCACCTGGCCAGCATGATCCACCTGACGCCGACCCAGGTGAAGATCTGGTTTCAGAACCACCGGTACAAGATGAAGCGGCAGGCCAAGGACAAGGCGGCGCAGCAGCTGCAGCAGCAGCAGCAGGACGGTAACCTGTGCCAGCAGCAGGCGCAGTCCCCGCGGCGCGTCGCCGTGCCAGTTCTGGTGAAGGACGGTAAACCGTGCCAGAACGGCTCCAACACGCCGACGCCGAGCCAGCAGCAGGTACAACAACAGAGCCAACAACAGAGCCAACAACAGAACGGAGCCGGAGTCGTGCTCGCAACCTCCACCAACGCCATCAGCCAGCATCAAAGCCAGCAGCAGGTCAACGCCTTGGTCCAGGCCCAGGAGCTGGAGGAGATGTCGCCCAGCCCCCCCTCCCTGCACAGCCAGCTCAACATGGCCCAGATAGACACCTCTGCTGTAGATTACACCAGTAACATGGTCAGCTCAAACCTCCTCTACGGCAGAACGTGGTAGGACCTATACTACAGTACTGTCACTTTCCAGTCTTTTTTTATATGTTAACCTGCGGATGAGCCCATGCAAGAGCAAAACGTGAAATATATCATGTTGATATATATATACACACACACAACGCTGAGAAAATGGGGGCCCTTTGGTGGCGGAGGGGACAGGGCGCACACAGCGCACCAGCTGATCAGGGCACATTTTCTTGACATCTCTGAGAGGGGAGTCTATTTTTGAACATTACACGAAATGGCTGCCCTTGAAAGCAATTATGTCGTTTCTGGACCTTTTGTAATCCATGTTACGGACCTTCCTCATGATGTTTTAAACGTAGTCTATGTTGTTGAACAAACAGGAATGCTGCTTCACTTGAGTTGGGACTGGGGGGAAAGGTGGGATCAGGTTTGAAGTACTGCAGGTACACTAAGCCACCACTCCTTATTTGCGGTGATAACCTGGTATTTTATCCTATTAATATTGTAAACTAATGTATTGATTTAGACTTATTAAATAAAGTAGGGACTTGTATATTTGGCTAACACACAAGAATGCGTTTAACTGTATAATAATCGTTATTGCGTCCACCTTTATGTTTTCTTTATTCTTTTGTAAGTTAAAAAGGAACAAATGCGTGATGGCTGCTGTATATGTTTCAAAACCAAGTGAACGTTAACAATAAATAACTTGAAGTGTGCGAGCTATTCCTGAAGAAGTAATTTTTTTAAGGGATCTGTTTTGGAGTGCATTTTCATTATGTTGTGATTGAGACCAAATTGAGTTGGAAAGCAAGGTCGATGAGGCAGCCAGCATTGTTCACATGAGGTTTTGGAGGGTTTGCCTCTCATGTAGGATGTCTGCAACACACTGGGACTGGGATGTCGCCCCATTTAAAACCACAAACACTTTTCATTATAGCATGTCAAATATTTCCATTAATTTATTTATTTCCTTGTCAGCAAACTCTTCAAACATATTGATCTAATCCTGTTTTATAGGCCCAGACCTTCGTTTCACCACGACTTAATTGGTCAATTTAATAGTGAATGCGAGCTTCCATAAAATACACAATGACAACCAATTAATGTAATAACAGTGAATATTTTCTCTAAAAGCATGGAATATATACCCTGCCTTATTATTATCATTATTATTAACATTATTATTATTATGCGGCACAGAATTGAATCATACTGTAATTACGGAGTAGTCTAATGATTCGGAAATATGTATGTATGTATGTATGTATTATTATTATTATTATTATTATTATTATTATTATTATTATTGTCACTATCATTATTGTCATTAATATTATTATTATTAGTAGCAGTAGTAGTATGTCTAATTTGTTGCCAACTAAGCAGTCTGTTTTGCCTAAATTTCTAAATTCATCCGTTATTAATATCTTTAGGTTTTAATGTTTCAAACCTCTCTTAAACAAGAAAAAAACAACTTTGAAAACAAAGGCTAAGGATGAGTTTTTAACAGTAGCCATACAAAAAAAATTCGTGTTTAGGAGTTTTAATTATTTTAGACCTTCAATTCTAATTCATCACCTTTTGCTATATTTGAACGAGAGCGTATTGTTTCTCGGTGGCCGGTTCTTCAGTATTTAAGGGGATTCTAATATTTACTAAGCTATTAGCGAAGTGTATTTTCATATAAAAATGAAAAGTATTAAAAGGACTATTACCTGAATTAAATGCTGTATTTTGGTAAAGCAGCTCCATCAAAAATGTTTTAACTTGGTAACATTTAACACAAGTTTAATCCCCTTTCCTTCACTCAAACAGGATTTCTTATCATAATTTCTGCTCCCATCTCTTTTTAACAGTTATAATATCACATACAAAAAAGAGTAAACAAATTTGAGGATATGCAATCAATGCTCTTACTTTCCTACTTAGATTTAGTGTGGGCTCTGCAAATACTCCAAGGCCTGACTGTATTTACTGTCAAATGATTGTTTGGATACTGGTTAACAAGATGAATGTGAGATTTTTGTGATGCGTTGAAATGCAGTGTGAAGCAAATGTTTCAGCAGCACCTTATGTTTCCCTCTCTCTCTTTTATTCACATACATGATGCACACACATGTATACACACACAACAGCCCATTCTGATCAGTCTCTTTGGAAGATGAGTGATTTGTGCAAACAAACTCCAAAGTGTTTAAGGTCATCACTCAGCATCAGTGTCGCTTCCCCTTTGCTACTGTCCTCCAAGCTGTTTCGCCTGTTTTTTCACCAGCAACGGCTGGTAATAGGATCTAACGTTTCATTTCCTGTGGTCATTTAAACACGTTTGGAAATTACTTCTCAATCCCCTTGCTGATGATACCCTGTGATGATGATGATGATGGCTATCACTGTGTCTCAATGGAGACCTTGGAGAGCCTCCATTTCCAACCCCTTCACATACCTGGCAGCTGTATGTATATGTGCTATCATCCCCACACTCGAAGGAAGCATCGGAGCCAATATGCACCTGACATTTAGAATTGAGCGCAGCAAACTCCATCAGAAGGGAGTTTGATAAGAGTATTAAAAAGAGAAATGCATTCCACAATATACACTTTGATGCTGCAAGATGTTTCTGATTGATTTTGTCTCTAAATTGAGGGCATGAATGAGCTGTCAACAGAGCTTTTGATGGTGGACCACATGAAATGAAAGTGGAGGTGAAGCCATTCTTTTCTCTTTTCAATAGCCGTAGTTATGGTGCACTAATAGGCTATGCTTGGTAATCATTGGCTATTGTGCCTGTTGCTTCTCTCAATTTATTGGGGGGCACCTCTCTTTGTAAAGGTATATGGGGCTGGCTGGGCACTGTAATTGGTGCTGGCATCATCATTTCTGTCTGGAAAGTTCTGGCTCTCAGGATGATGTAGCCGTTACATTGTGGTGTTACTTCAGTGTAGCTTCAGTGATGATACACAGAACCATCTTAAAGGTTGTCCATGTGAACAGACACACACACACGCATAGATACACACACAAATGCATACACACAGATAGCTGCAGTGGAGTATAAAGCAACTGAATAACTCATACAATACATAAATTACATACATTACACAAAGAGCAAAGTTTTTCCTAGGAGATGGAAGGAGTCTTTCACTCCCTCAATGTCATATATGCTGTTTAGACTATAAAATGGGGGACATTCTATTTCATTGATGTAAAGAATTTCTTGGACTCTATTCTCCTCAGGTAATTGCAGGTTGTACTGCGTAATTTGAATCTAGTAGGGAGCCTTGCTTCTGTCTCTGCCTCACCCCCAACCCCCCCCCCTCCCCATTATTCTACTTAATATGTCAGAAGGTCTGATCGCAGAGAAACCTTTTCAAGTCCTATTGATGTGTTCCTCAATTGACCATGGCGACCTAGCAACCTAGAGAGCGTTAATTGGCAAAGGCTTAACATCACTGGCTGCATCGTCTGCACAGAAATATAGGCCTAACATATAACCTTTATCATACACAATTCAGTCTTGTTTAGTATTACTGATACGGTAGAAGGGGAAAAAAAAGTGTTGCATGTCATCTGTCTTTCATAGCTCAGAATAAGAAATTAAAGCATTTTACATGAAAAAGGCATATGGTTGCCCAGTTTCTAAGAGGAATAAAGTGAAGTGTTAATAATTTTCTTGATGCCATACAAGAGAAAATAGCATGATGTGGGTCAGACCTGATTGAGACCAACACATATAAAGAAAGCGGGAGAACCACAGCTCACCAGTTATTTTCCAGAGGTATTCACGTTAACTATGATTGACATCGTTAATGGATACCAAAGTATGTCAACAGTAATATCCAGAGTATACTCTGACCACGAGTTCAGTTTCACTGGTCAAGGACCAATTTTGACAAATATATTCCCATTCCCCTTAAGCCTTAAGCACCCAAGAATTCAAGAAGGTGCTATGAGCGTTCTGTCCCACTTCCCTCCTCCACCGCCTCCTCTCTCCCACTCCCCTCTTTTGCCAGAGATAGTCCCCAAATCTTGCCCCATGTGAAATGATTAGGAGAGGCAAGGGCCGCTTTTCATTTCACTGTGCAAAAGGATGCTTTGAATTGGCAAGTTCTGAGAGAGATTTTAATTAGTGTAATGCCCTCGTATTCCAGCAAGGAGAGACAATCTTTCTCTTCTCTACGACCAAACCTGTCCGTGTTGCACTGGTTTCCACAGAATGAGTCACTGCAAGCCTATATTTATACAGCCTGGCCAAAACCGTCATCAGCTTGCAGGATCAAAGGAGACTTTGCCCCAGGAAGCAAAAAGTTTCCTAATTCCGGTCATTTTCAAATGGAAAAAATAGCCTGCAAATAATCATCTTCCTAAAGAGTGAAAAACATTTCAAGAAGGTCATAGGACTCTGAAAGCAATTCTCACTCTAATAGATTTCCATGAAATTAAATATATGAAACCACGTTTCACTACTGCCTTTGGTTTGAAGATAACATGAACTCACTCACACACGCTCTCTCTCTCACACACACACACACACACACACAAAATTATGTGCTATTCCGGGGCTTAAACTGACTAATTCCATTGCTTGCTATGAATACCATTTTAGCAATATGTGGCATTGTGGAGCCAAAGCAACCTTTTGAAGACTATTCTATGTCACTACTAGAAGGGGGGACAGAGGAGAGAGGATGGAGGACCAGGTGGGGGGGGGGGGGGGGGGTGTAGTGTGTGTGTGTGTGTGGAGGGGGGGTTACAGCATCCCTTATTAGAAAACCATGTCACATTCTCTCCTGCGCCGGCCTGACTCGCTGCACTGCCAGTAATCCCCCCTCCAAGTCCCCCTATGCATGTCATTCAGTTCGCTCATAAGTAGTTAGAGAAACTGTTTTCAGTTGCCACTAATAACTACTGACCTCCAGTGACACAGGCCAACAATAGGTTTGTCAGGCCTGAAACGCACAACCAAAGAAGCTGATTAGGAACTCAAGAGGTTTGAAGCAAGAATCAATGGCTGCTCTGTCCCGCCACGGTGCTTCCAGCATGGCGCTGATAATTGTGGGACCTCCATTAGTTATGCCTCATTAAGTCCCACAAACTCCCCCTTAAGGAAAATTTGTTTAGCCAATTCTAAAATCTATTATGGTTTTCCAGCTCCTACTGAGGTGCCACTGTGTTTAGACCCCAAGACAGAAGAGGAGGAGGGGGGGCGAGGAACAGACCTACTATACTGTGTGATAACTGGCTCACAAATATATGAGAGCTTGTCATATTGAAGTGTTAAACACATTATACACCATCTATGGGTATAAGCTGTGCCATCTGAAAAGTATACTACTGTTTCCTGCATAAAAGATAGCCACTGTACATTATATTACAAAATAAATGTAAGTTTTTAGCAACGTTCTCAACATTTAGATCTCTCTCTGTCTTTCTTTCTAAATCCTCTATTTAGCTCTCTTTCATTCTCATAATATAGACAAGATGAGATGAAAACTAATCAACGGGCTTCAATACAGTTTCAATATGCAGTTGATGGCGCTAACATTTCACTCTTGTGCAATGGCATAAACAAAGAACCACAACTGCTGTAAAGAAAGCATAGAAAGTATGCTCTTATAGCACACAAAGGTCACACTATAACCGTAGGTAAATATTTAATTATATTTATGGTCATTTGAAAAGTTACAAGAGAATGTGCTGCTGTACAAACTTTCTGATACATATAGTATTTTTCAACACAAAAATGAAGGGAGCTATTCCTGTGGTAGCAGTTTTTGTTTTTGTTTAGTGAAATTTGTCAGTGTCAGAGTGTTAGAGTTTTACTGTTACTTACAATAAAGTAAAACGGGTCAGACCTAGTTCACAGAAATACCTGGACTGTACACCAGACTCACAAAAATATTTTTCATCACATGAAGGATAAGCTTTTCTTCAAGAGATTTGTAAGCCATTCAAATTAATTGTGTAAGTCTTTTACACCGAGCAGGGCTGGACATGATATAATTATACTTCATCCTTGAAAAAGGTTTCAATTTGCCAAAAGTGACAAAGAAGAAAAAGAAAACCAAAAAGCGTTAAAGCCATTTTAATCATCTTCAAAAAAAAAAGAGGTGAAGTGAAAATGATTGAAAAAATAAAGCAAATAACATGACAAAAAGCAGAGTTTTTTGTGTTTGGAAATCTGAAACAGACAGGCTATGCTCAGGACAAAAAACAGTTCATCCCTGTCCTTCACAACACTCCCCTTTACTTTTAAACCAGCTAGCAGTTTCCTCCCAGCTCACTGTTGCCACGGTAATGGCCAGCTGCCAGTCTGCGGATTACTGGTTAATAGGGCCGGAGATGGAGAGCAGTTCAATGAAGGTAGGCAATGGATAAGATCAGTGTGTGTTGGCTAGGGCATAGCTACGTGTGTCTGTGTGTGCGTGTGTGTGAGCGTGTGTGCTACATTGTATGTTATTTCTTCTGATAGATATAATTACATTTCACCATATAGTCAGTGTATTCGGATAGACAGTCATGTATCACAATTTGAGATGAGTCTGTCCTAAACACACACACACAGACACACACACACACACACACACACACACACACCAGGGTCACAAATTGTACATAAAAAACCCCCACAAAATTCCCCTTAAAATTCAGGGACAAGGCTTTCAAAATGTCTGTGAAAAACTGAAGAATGCCCTCAAAACTAGTTAAATGGGGACAATAATCCAACAGCAAACAAAACACACACACACATTGCAAAAGACATCAGAAAGAGCTACCACTCAATAGCTACGTCTGTCAAATTAAGCCCAGAAGGACTTAATCATTTCTCCAAATATGACGTTCGATAATCTCCCCCCTCCAAAACACGCAGGAGCCTTAATGCGACCGTCCCACAGGGCCAAGGAGCCAAAGAGGACCACCCACTTTTCTTTTCAATTATCATCTTGCAGCAACCTGTCTCCTCTCCAGCATTCAGCAGGAGACACTGACTGGTCTCCAGAGGGAATTACAATTAGACTGCTGTTGTCCCTCTAATAAACTTCCAGACTGTAGCTGACAATCTGAACTCTGTAGAGCATGTGACCTTAAGGACAAACAGGATTACGCCCCAAATCCCATGTTCCTTTCCTCTGACTCCCCCTCTTAAGTTGCTATAGGGAAGGGAAAGCTGTCTGCACTCACAGCCTGGCTGCCTGTTGAATTCCCTTACGATTCTGGAAATATACAAATATACAAAAATATACAAATATATAAATCGCGTCAGGTGACAAATATGAAGAGTTCGGTTCCAAAATGAGATATCCACTATTTGGAAAAAGTGACACAAACAAAAGGCACAAAATTAAAAGAGAAGTGTGATAGTTTTTAAAGGATAGAAGGTAACTTAAGCTCTTGACAAAATGGTAATACCTTCACAAACTGGAACCTATACATATATATATATACTGATACTTAATGATGAACTTTGGCTCGTTTTTGAATATATAGCATATTGGAATAGAACTCCCCATGTATCTACAGAGGAGTCTCCCTTGGGTCTTCTAGCAGGCAAACGTGAGTCTATACTTTACTTGTAACTTGTATCATCTGCGTATTATCTGTTCATTAAAACCTCATCAATACGAATGACAATCGCACAAAGACTTTGTCTTGGGACACCAATTAGGGCACAATCCACATGGGACAAAGGCTACGTTTCAGATGGCAGCCATGCTGGCCAGTGAATCGGCTCAAGTGTTTATTTGCCCCGCTTTAGCCAGCTGGCCATACGAAGGGACAGAAAGGCTACATTGACTCCACCCTGCAGGGGGTGAGTGGCACAGCGAAAGGGAAATGGGACTCTTTTTCAACTCCCTCTCCACAATGCAGCACGTCCAATCAAAGACAACTCCCCCCCACCAGACCCTTTTGTGGGGGTGGTGGGGGTGATGGTGGGCGGGGGGGGGGGGGGGGGTAGCCTGGGCTGCCAACCCCCTCCTCCCACCGCTGTCCTGTCTGTCCGGCCAGCCACACTTCACTGCTAATTAGCGGTCAGATCCACTGGCCCCTAATCAGCAGGACATGTTAAAACTGCCCTAATCAGGACTAATCCTGGCTTTGTGTCATCGCCCCCCCACCTCCACCTCACCACCCCCCGAACACACACACACACACACCACCACCACCCCGTCTGGTGTATTGATTAAGGCATCCTTTGGGAATTTGGTGGTCAATGCACGACAATCTTGCATCAAGGTATTAGATGTGCGGCAGGATAACGTTGCACAATGTCGTCTGATGTAATTTCAAGGTAAAGCGTCTATAGGGGGCATGTATGCTAAAACTGTACTTGTACTCTGGCACGTGATTCATCGTATTGTAATGCAGCGGCATTAGAGATCATAGATGACATGTGATGCACATACAGTATATGAGTATAATATACACTGCAAGAGTTCTCTTTCATGGTTAGCAACAGCTAACTACAATGAGATAAAACCTTCTTCTCATAAGAAAATTTGCACATCGTCAGCTTTTCAGGAACTAAGAACAGCCTTGTTTTCAGATTGACCACTACACATTTTAGAGTTTATCCAGTGGAGTTTTGAAACGGTTTCATAAGTCCAAGGTGTCGTAGACACAAAACTGATACACTAGTAACAGAAATTGTTCTAATATATGACGTATGGCTGTCTAGTATGATTATTAACCAGCCTAGTGTTAATTAACACCTAACGTACAAACACTCTAAGATGTGTGTGAATAAGTGAATGTTTTTTTCATACGCATTTTGTTCTCAAGTGATTATTCATGCAGAGTACTTTGTTGCCAAATCATACATTATAGACTGTAACAACCACCCTTGAATGTGTGAAACAATGAAAAAAATCTTTTCTATTCAACAGCTGTAAAATAGTAGTTAATTTTAGTCAAATTGTAAGGTGTTATTGTATGAGAAAAGATACAATAGACCTTGAATGATGAAAGATAGTAGGGCTTGTTTGCTGTTGAGAGAAACCTGGTTGTTTATAGAGTCATTTCATTCCCTGAGCCTCTCCTCCTCATCTTGACCATTGACAGGCTGTCTATACCAATGCTCTCCCTCTGCGCCTAAATGATGGCTGTTATATTTACTTAGTTCAGTGGGAGACAGACTACTTGGACACTTTAGGAGGAAAAATGAGGTCATCAGCGTCGACAGTATGGATGAATTTTAATCCAAGTGCTGAACTGTGGAGAATGGATTAGGTAATTACCATACTTTTCAGCACTATAAGGCCATAAATTAAAATCTCCAACAACTTCTCAAGTGACAACTCATCTAATCAGGGGGACAATCATGGAGAGGCCTTGCTGTTTACTGATTGCTCTAATCAAAAATGGCTTCTTCAAACACAGCTAATTGGCCAGTTTACCCACGGAAAGGGGAGGCAAACGTAGAGGGGCTACTGTCGTGATTTCAGGGACCCAAATATCTCCCATTTGCATTGAGTGCCACCAGAATGCACTTGACTCCCACAAGTTATCAGCAAACCAGACAATTATTCATCAGGCACAAATTGGCACATCAAAGTCAAATCAGAGTATTACCGTCAGGAAGACCCCAACGCAAGGGCTGAGAGAGGAAAGGTAGCCTTTGATTGACCGCGTTGCCCTTCCCTCAGTCTGCCATCCATATTACCATGCTCAGTACCTTCCACAATGCCTCAGGCTGCATCGCAAGTACAACCACACAGTGTCTGAAGTCATAAAGAAGAGGAGAGGAATGAAGAGCAAGGTAAACGGGCCCAGACATCAGGGCATATATTTCTTTACACTCGTGTCAACATCAAAGGTGAATAAACAGTTTGTTTTGGGTCAAACATAAAAGTGCTGTCGCCTTGGCGAAGCCTTTTTGTGCTTTTCACCTAGTCCAATAGATATTTCTAAGGAAAGTTCTAGTTCTAGGAAGTGACCCATTGGTGAAGGTCCAGCGATGTAGTCGGCATTCAGGTGGGAATGTAGCGAAGCGTAAACATACAAAAACACAGTTTATTCACCTACTGTAAAATAGCATGAACTCCTTTTTAAGGTAGGAAATATAACTGATTTGCTGGAAACTTCCACTAGACAGCACAGTAAGGAGAAACAGTCTCACACAAAAATATAGTGTTTTTGAAAAAACGAATTTTCTGAGAGTATAGTGGTTTAGTTTTTACATCGCTGTCTACATGGTTAGAAGTGTTCTGAAGCCTAAACTGTGGCAAGCTCACATCTGTCATCTTTAGGCTCAGAGACACCTTTGCATCTGTCAGAGGTACAGATACTGGATGAACTCCTCTGACCAGCTGTCACAAACTCCAACTCTAACATTCATTCATTCTGCCTATTACTGCTGAGTTGGTTAGATTCTTGATGCTGGAAGCATTAGTCAACAAACATGAGAGCAAATAGGAACAGAAATAGTATTAAATGGGAAAACAAGTTAATATCAGTCAAGCTCATTCTGGCCTTTAATCTGTGTTAATAGTGACATATCGCTCCACAAAGAATGAACTGGGAAAAATGAATAAGATGAATCACAATATCCAGGATGATTTTCAGGGGGTTTGGGGAACATTTTGAAGGGAAAATCTTACACTGTTATATCATCAATCTCTGTCTGTCATTCTATGTTGTGATCAAGTGCTGTAATTTACCTTTTTGATGTATCCTTTTCCCTCAACCTGCCTCGCCTTCTACTACTTCAGTTGAAGTAGTAGGCGATTTCCTGCATTTCCCAGAATGCCTTTCCACAACCCCCGGAGAACGTGCCTGAACTTGTTGCAGTCAGCTGTGGAGAGAGCGATAGCAACAGTGATAGCATAGTAAGAGAGCAAGAGCTTTTCCAGTTGAGAAAAAGCAAGAGCTTGTGCCCCTTACGTGAAATACAACATGTCTTCTGGCTGCATTGCATTCTGGTCTATTGAGGCTGCTGTCGGTGGAGAAATTGGTCTCTCTGCCTCTTCTACAATAGATTTCTCCCTGTATGATTGTTGATCGGTGCAAAATGATGAGTATTTATGAAAGAAGCCCTTTGTCTTCGATTCTGAAGGAAGGACACTAAAATGTTTACTGCTGATGTTTTAGATTTTCTGCTATCAACCTCCATTGTAGCTGCGCTGGAAATGCCTCGAAAACTCAAACAATTGTTTGACTGCCCAATGAGCCAATCAGGAGCATGCAAGTTCTCAGGTGTTTTGCTACAGTAATAACTTACAAATGCAAGGTACATGGTTTTTTAACTGTTATTGTGTTTTAGGCTGGATTTTTCCTTTAAGTATTTGGGTTCCCTTTGTCTAGAGTAATGATATAATTATGACACTTGATACATTTTCAAAAGAAGATAATTTTGTAGCAACTCTGCTTGACTGTTCATAGTGTTCATGTATAGCCACAATAGAATTTCTTTACAAAGGGTTTGCATTCATAAGCTTGTGCTATGCTATACTCATGAACTCATGAACTCTTGTTAGCATATTGTTCAACCTGTGCTCTACAAATTGCAAGGTGATTAGTGGCTGGGTGTTCATATGATATCCGTTGGGCTAAATAGAGCATTGAAAGAGATGGTAGCTCTCTCATTGTGCTCAGGTGAAGGCAGTCACACTTAACAGGTGTACAGAAAATTGCCCAGTTATTATTCTCTGACAGAATCAAGCAAGAATGAAGCAACCTCTCTTTGTTGCTTTTGAGATTTCAGGCTGAGTATTTTTCCTGCCAAGTGACTTCACCAGCACACCGCCTTGCTAACTTGCTAAACTCTTAGTGTCACCTTGTCTCTTCTCTTTGACCATTCAACACACAAGAGGCAAAAAGTAAGTTCAGCATTTTTCTCGACCATACAGTTCCATCTTTCAAGACACTTTGATCCTGTTCAACTCTGTTTGGTGTTTTTTTTTTAACTGGTATGACTTTTTTAACTGGAATTTTTGACTTTTTGAACTGGAATGACTATTCCCATTAAAATTGCACAGCACAAGGGCACACAAGTGGTGGATGGCCATTTGTAAGATGTGTTTGATCAAGTTACAGGCACACTGAAATCCCTCTGAGGGTTTTAGGCCAGGCGATCATGTCCTAAAAAATTCACATATGCAATGAAGCTGGAAAAGCTGTTGATTATTTATTCAATAATGCATCAGTAACCTTTCATGAAAGCATTAAGGATTTCAATTAAAGGTTTGTGTCCTAATGCAGGTACTATTACTATGCAGGTGTTATTTTTAGGTGTACTAAAACCCCCTGAACCCCTGTTTCGTGGTTCAGAGAAGATGAACAGTACATTAAATCACAGGAATACTAGTACATGTGTAATTGGGCATGCTTGCACTGCTTCTCCTGGTTTAAAAACACATTCATGGTCTTTCAGTCCACCCAACAAAAAGTACACAGGCTTACAGACAGATAAGGATATAGGATATGCCTAACTATAAGCTTAATTACCAATGCAACCATGATAGACGATAAAGATCCCAGTCTGATCTCCTCTTAACTGAACACTATACCTGTACATCCAACATCGACCTTACTGATGACTTTATGATCAACTGCTCTCTTCAGATGGGCGTAAGCAAGAATACTTCCTTAAGGGGAATTAACACGCATCACACCATCAATAAAAGGCATGCTCTTGGAGTTTGGTTTGTCATACACAGTGTATGACAGTGCTTCTCAACGTGGGGTCCGGGGACCACCAGGGGTCATTTAGAGGGTTCCAGGGAGTCCCCAGCAAATTGAAAAATTGTTAAACTTCATCATTATTTCATTTACAAGAAGTTAACACAATTAGAGAATGTAGAAGAATGACTGTTTTAATCATAGTTTCACTGTTATCTCTCTACCTACAATACAGATAGTCATGGAATTCTGGACAAAATCTCATCAAATGGGGGTCGGTGGCCCTAATGTGTACTAAATTAGGGGTTCTTGATATGAAAAAGGTTGAGAATCACTGGTGTGTGAGATGCGTGAAATGACTGGAAGCCGTCCATGCTCTCCAGGTGAAATGCAACCTACTGTAAGTCCATCACATCTGCAGAACTTCAGGAATGTCCTCCTTGTATTGATGAGCCAGAGGCCGAGGCTGTCAAGTCTGGCAGCTTCACATGTTGCACACGGAGAGCGTCAAGTCATTTCATGAGAGAGAGAGGAGGAAAGATATATGGGGAAGGAGAGTGGAGTATGGATGGGTGGGGAGTGGTCTAATGATAATAACTGATCAGTTTCATGATTGAGATCAGCTCCTATTCACACAAGTTTGTGCTTTATTATTTTTTCTCTTATTTTGTTGTATGTATTTTCTTTAAATCTTATTTTACAGTATACAAGGCATAAATTGTATTGTTGTTTGAATGTATAATTGCACTTTGTTCCATTACTTTAAAACAAGACTATATTTAAAAGCACACACATGTAAGAAAATGTAAGCATTAAAAGAGTTTTTATATTGGAGGGAATACTGCAGTGCCATTTTTTTTTGTGTCAATGAATGTCCTTGTGCTTTTTACACAATAAAATTGTCTCTGAATAAATAACTGTGACTGAAAGCAGTTCATTTGAAGGACTTACCATTTTTTTTGTCCCATTATTATAATTTCAATATTGTAGGGGTTTTTACAATGTGTGTGCCCACCAGGAACTATAGTTGTCATATTTGGACTATTAAAGCATAGACCTTAAAGATAAAGTAGAAATATACTGTATATATCAATAAAAAATACATAATTGTCATTTGAAAATGACTTTTTATCAGGAGGATTTGAGTTTGGCATGGCTTCAGGAAGTATGGTCAGGGAGTTTACAGTGTCATGTGACCAGAGAGAGGCGGAACCATCATTCCTTTTCTTGAAACCTTTTTATATTTAGCTCTTATCTTGCATCCCCTTAAAACTAGTATATTATCTAAATGAACTAAACTTTGGCAACTAGTTGCTGATAGCCTTAAAAGGGTTAATTCAAACAAGCATGGAGGCTATACATAAAGTACGGTACATCATACATGGTAAATGGACTGCATTTATATAGCGCTTTTATCCAAAGCGCTTTACAACATGCCTACATTCACCCATTCACACACACCGATGGCGGCAAGCTACCACGCAGGGCGCTGGCGCAACCATCAGGAGCAATTTCGGGTTGAGTATCTTGCCCAAGGACACTTCGACATGCGGACTGGAGGAGCCAGGGATCGAACCACCGACCTTTGATTAGTAGACGACCCGCTCTACCACCTGAGCCACAGCCTCGCCAAGATACATCATACAATTTCACTGCGTGTCCATGGTTAAACTCCCAAAAGTTTGCTCCTGCTGGATGGTGTTTACTCAAAGATCTGTGAATAATTTTTTGATCACTGTGACTGGGCTTTATATCATTTTTTTTTTTAATTCCTAGTGAATGATAGATTAAATAGAGAAAAAACACACGTTTGCCCATGGAAAATGTTTTTTGAAGGGCATTATCCCCATACAGTACTGAGCAACGGCTGTCAAAGCGGAGAACTAATGAATACTGCTTGGCCTTCCTTCACTGAAGCAGTATGGGGCTTTTGAAAAGAGAACTGAATGGCATACATTGCTGTGTTCATGTCAGTGTTTGCATACAAAGAGCTACCCTTATTCTCCTATGCTTGATTGGCTCTGTGGCAGGCCAAACAAATTTTGCTTGAGTCTGCATTCACAGGTAGGCACAAAAGATATGTTTCAAAGCCAACACCTCAACCAGCAGACCCAAACATCAGGTGAATATATCGGAGTCTGATTTTACCAGTCCAATTTGATTACAAAGAAGAAAATCTGAATACGATACATTCTTAAGGTTAAAATTTTTGTGCGTGCTGTCTTTGACATAAATACAAATTTGACCACAATATTTTGAAGCACTGAGGGTTGTCAATGCCCGTGGCAAAATAGCATTAAAGAGGAATACTGTTTAATTTCTGTTTGGCAGATATTAACAGAACATTCATATTAAACACAGAAAGAGGATGGACAGGTAGTAATGCACATATCCAAATCTGCACATTCTTACATGTTATTTACATCTGAATATGTAAAAGGTGTATTGTTTTGCATGCTTTCCGCGTGTTGGTGTGGGTTTCCTCCCACAGTCCGCCAACATGCAGGTCAGGTGGACTGGAGTCTCCCTGCTTTCTGCCCAATGTATGCTGGGATAGACTCCAGCCCCCCATGACCCTGAACAGGAATAATCGAGTGTGGGTAGAGAAAATAAATCAATATGTCACATTATTTTTTGTCCCAGTAAGTTGTATAACTGCTGCTATTGTGCCTTTTAATGCTGTTATCCATGCTTCTAATGTACTTTCATTCATACAGTTCAACTTAACATGTTCCAATGCTGAAATTGTCAGTTGTGCATGTTTATATAACCCTCACTTATTCTTTGCTTTAAGAAATTTTATCTCATCTTACCTTATCCTCGCAAATGCTGATTTAACTGTCCTTGACCGCAATTATAACAAACTCACCTGGACTGGCCATCTGGTAATTCTGGCAAGTTCTGGCCACAGGACCAGAAGGTGTATAATTTTTTTTTAATTCTTTTCTGTTCTATTCTATTTTATTCTATTCTATTTGCTGCAACACAGCAGGCCGCCATAGCCTGCTGTCTTGGCTGCTGTGCCACTCATTTGTTTTTGTGCGCATGTGTGTGTGTGTCAGTGAGTAACTGGAAAAGGAAGACGACACACTCGGCTGCTATCTCTCCAGCCTTGCTGTTGATATTGCATATTTTTGCCCGCATCCGCCACAATGCAGCGTTTTGGCTGATTTTTCTATGAAGTAGGGCTTGGCCTGTAAGTGCGCCCATTGTCTGGATGCCAACTTCTGTATAGCTCGTTTATTTGTTGATTATAGACTATTGTTTCATGAAAGCCTGTAAGTGCGCTTTTTGATGGTGTGCCCACTTCTCCTGTATAGCTCATTTATTAATGTTCATTTTTTTCTGATAGCCTGTAAGTGCGCTCTTTTGTTGGTGCTGAGTGCAGGCTTTAACTTGAGGTGCATCTTGTCTTGCTTATATTGACAGATCCATTTAGTTGAAACTCATCTTAATCCTTCGTAATGCATCTAGTTCATATTGCAGGTCTTTATGGCTGTCTAAACAATACCCTAGCTTGTAAAATCATGTATTACGTATACAATTTTTTTTGGCGTGCACAGTGCAAATAAGTTTCTTTAATTGTAAAACTCACAAAACAATGCAAGATTTTATGTTAGATATTCACATCGGAAGTTTAACTGCGATGAGATAGATAGTTTTTGTGTCACGCCTCAACATAAAGAGTAACATGCATTAGACAGTATTAGATGAGAGCGAGAAATACAAACAGTTCCAGTTGAATAACGCCATATTCTTACCTCATACACTCATAGCAAAGCTTAAATTTTGTCTCATTGCTTCTCTGATGGCACAATAATGTCACCTACCAATGGAAACAGGCCAGCATCAGTCCAGGAAGAGCGTGTGTGTGTGTGTATTGTGTAACAAAATATTGATAGCACTTATGTTTTGATGCCGGAGGGGAACCAAATTCATAGGGCTAATTGTCAAAATACCTCTTCCCGCTCGATCACTGCAAGACTTGAGGGCACTTGTTTGCCTCTTCTGCTCTGATGATACAATAACTCCAAACAAGTTTGCAGCCTCAGGAGTGAAGGCTCTCATATGCATGTACCTGGGCTCGCGCTTCTTTTTATCACTGTGAGAGTCAAGGGGACGCATAAAGCTCAGCAAAGCGATCATGATCTCGCAGTGCATGTTCACCTTTATGTCCCAGGCTCAGCTTGTAATGTTTGGCATGCTTAAGGTTAAGATTTTACACATAAAAGCCTAAAAGGTCTGATTTAACTCAGGCACAGCTACATCCGCTATTAAAATGGGAGAAAATCCATTTTACAATAAAAATAACATATTGAGCTTGCAGGTTAACAGTAGTCAAACATATGTGTGACGGTATGCTTAGCTTCAAAAGAAACCACACTATTATGTTAGAGTATGTGTAGACCAGTGCTGTTGCCCCAATCTATGACAAAAGGCCATTCCTTGGTTGGGTGAGGGAGAAAGCGACCCTGCGCGCCCTGCAGAAACTACCCACAAAGCTTAGCAGAGCCACAGTTCATCTGCCAGCCTTTCGTGTCATTGGCTAATAACGGCTTTGAAACCTCAGCGGTAAATAAACGGTGGCAGGCAGTCAGGGGTCTGTTGATTCAAGTTGAGCATTAGCATTTCTCCTCCATGCTAATGGCTGACCCTGTATTCCCCCAGTGAGGACTGGTGAGCGTGCCGGGCTCCCAGACAACAGCCTGTGTTAATGACAGGGAGTCCAACCAATCCCCCCACTGTGTCTTGGGCTAATCTGCTTTGATCACCTCTGCTAACATCTCTATTATCAACAGATTTCAGCCATCAACAAGGAATTACATTAATGCCACTTCCTGTGACCCAGCTGCACCGACCGTGGATGTGTGTGTGTGCGTGCGTATGTTAACGTGTGTATTCCCTCAGGGCGAGGGGAGAATGGAAGGGTGAAGGGAGGGTGAAGATTTGTAAATGCAATAAAGTTCACTCGCCCGACGCGATACATTGTCTCCATTTCACAGGCCCAAACACCGAGTCGAGGTGTCTCACTCACCCGGAGATCACCAGGTCCCCGCATGGATAGGAATATAAGATACTGCAACAACTCCCTCAGATCATTTAGTATTATTTGTGCATTCAGGGAAAGATGCAGAGCAGGAAATCTGTGGATGTGTGGCAGGCGGGCAGAGACACGTCTCTTGTGGCTGTGGGAGAGCGTACCATGAATAAATTTAGCGCCGTCCCCAGGAGATTGCCTTCAATCACGGAGCATAAGGTGTCAATGCTGCGCCCTGTGTGCATGGAGCACCGAATTACCTTCCGCCAGATTGCTGAGCTGGGTCTAATAGGACTGGGGAACGGGCTGAAGAGGACGGACTTCTAATTAATCCGGCCAAAGTCAGAACCCATGTTCTGGGCCTGTTGACAACTGGTCAAGTTCAGTCCAGGGATGCATGTACAGTCAGACGAGCTGGTGGTTCAGAAGATTGGATGGACAAAAAAGTAAGCCTTGAAACCACAGACTCCCCAAAGAAATTATATACTGTGTTGCATTTATATGCAAAAAAATCTCTGAAACAAACAAACAAACAAAACTAGCTATATGTGCTTATTTGATTTTGATTATGATGTCTGCAGTATGTACAGGCCCAGCAGTGTGACTACTGTTTATTTTTTGTTTTGTTTTTTTACAGTAACTATGTATCCAACAACAAAATGGTACATTATCTAGCTTCAGACAAATATTTGCTAATGTAATGTACATGGATTCATACTTTTGCTATGCTTATGCAAAAACTCTGATGGTGCAATGATGCGGATGCATAACCACCAAAGCATTTTATGTATAGCAACAAAATAAAATGTGCCGATTGAATCCTATGGTGTATGAACCATAACATCAAAGGCCATATCCAGTATTCAGAACAAGCTGAAATATTAACATCTCAATTTACATACAAATTTCCATGCATCTAAAAGCAAAAACTCTTTACCAAGCCATTTTCCCATTTTGAATAATAGGTGGTTTCTGAGATCCAGTTAATTGACTAAACAAAGACATGACTAGTGCATTAAAGCAATTGTTTATTGCCGCTGAATCATGGCGTATGTATAATTTTGCTGTAAATGGTTATTAACTGATACAGAAACCATGGATTTGTATAATAGCTGGTAATCATTCCACCTCAGAATGTGTTTTCTCCCTCATACACAGGGTTAAAGAATTACTGTGTAGTCAATTCCATTTAGCAGGTCACAGAAATTGATTTACTGCCTAAGGAATGTTTTTTTTCCCTGCTGTGCTTCGGTGCTGTGGTGGCATTCTGCTCACATAATCAAGGATGAGCGCTGCCTGTCTACCCAATCTACTACTTGGTCCCACAGGGAAAACTGACTTGCAACAGGAAAACCTGCATGAATACTAATTTGCCTACTTGGCTTTAACAGCTTTGGCAAGCCCATCTCATAGGAATTTGCAGAATATGATGCCTTTCCATATTAATTACCCCATCTGAAAATAGGGAGAGGCAGAGAGAGAGAGAAAGAGAGAGAGAGAGAGAGAGAGAGAGAGAGAGATGGGATCACGGGAATAGCTCTAAGCAGGGACTCTCTGCTCTCCATCCTAAATACGGTTAATTATAATGTGATTTGAAGCATCTCAAGCAGGAATCTGGCGGTCTAGAGTTGGAGCTCTCTGACCACAACTCCAGTTTGGGTCTCTTCATTATGGCTACCCAGCATGCCCTTCTTGTCCCCTCAGCCCCAGGATCACAGTCATGGACTAGACTTGGGTGGGATGGGAATCAGAGACACAGTGCACGTTCACACCAAGCATGTTTGGGGTGTTTTATTTGGACTCCGGAGCGTTTATTGCTTCAGTTCAGCTTATTTGGGCACATGAGAACGATGCCATTCAAACTTGCGTGGCACCAAATAGCCACAACCAGACCACTTGAAAATGTGAGTTTTGGTATTCCTCGAAACAAACTATGGTGTGGTTTGTTAGCAGTGAGAACGGAATCGCACCAACAACAGGAAACGACCCCAAAATACAGTTTTATGGGTATAAGGAGACGAGTGTTGAGATCTGATAGCCAGAAGTTACTCATGCACGGAAAGTCTAACATAACAAAATGAACAGCAGTCCAGACTAATGCTCATATTCAGCTATTTCTTTAGGCAGAGAGATAGACAGGAAGGTATGGGAGAGAGAGAGAGAGGGGAGGAAATGCAGCAAATGACCGCTTCCAACCCGGGTCACTGGAGGAAGGACTGACCCTTACGCGCTCTACTCGGTGAGCCACCGGGGCGCCTATTTCTTCCTGGATTCTCACCTGAACACCAGAGAAGGTCAATTACGGCAAAGAGCACAGACAAGACCATCATGCTTAACTAAAGTTGCAGGGATTGGAATCGGATTTGTTTCGACGACTCCTGTCAAAATCTCTAACCTCAGTAATCAAATGACAGGTCACCAAAACTCTGTCCAATAAATGAGCTATTTGTGAGTCTGTCATTTTTGTTTATAAGCCCTGGTTTGCATGTAATTGGGCGGTGTGAACCTAACCGCACCAAATAAAAATAAAAAATGCAACAAAGTAAACTCTTCCACCATGGCTCGGAGTGTAGGTGTGAAACCACTGGGGCCAATAGAGATACAGCCATGTGACGTGTTAAAGGAATTCCCTCATATTTTGAATTCAAGAGGGTTATCTTTCTTATTTTAAACAAACTTATGTTTTCTAGTGACAATACAGAGGAATAATTCATAATTTATCCTTTAGTTTTCCTACACCATCTTATTTTAGCTGCAGTTGCTTTCAATGAGGAATGCTAACCCTGCTAGCAATGCTAACATGACATTTTTAGTGAAACTGAGGACAGTTTTTGCAATGGAATGAGGGTCTGGAAAAAGAAAATACCCAAATTAATGTCAAAATGCTTCTCTTTTAAATTCTTCAAAAATGTGTTAACATGAGGGGACCATAGAGGGACTGTTGGCTTTGAAATTAAGCTTTATATTGGTACACAAAATAGTGACAAATGAACACCAAGTTATGAACATTTACAAAAAATATTATATTGCAAAAACATAGGCTTGTAATCAAAGGATCATAGCTCTATGGGCATGTAACAACAACCCATAAGGACAAGGTATCCAGCAGTACACAGGAGCAACTCGGCGCTGTTATACGTCCATTGAAATCCTCCCTAAAGCATCACCATAATAAGGGTTTTAGGCGTCCGCGCTGAACAGATTTTCATTTGGCCCTTTGTGTCGGAGAATCTCACCTGGTCTTTGGAGTGGGGGGCAGAGGGGAGCAAACCTTGCTGCCCCGGCTTGGCGCCCGGGCTATGGAGAGACAGCCTTCCTCTGTAACCCACTCTCTCATTCACAGACATCATTCATGTGCAAATCACCCATGGGCCTATTGTTCACCCCACTGCGCTTTCAGATACTTGCTGAATCAAGTAATAAATGTAATGGCAGGGCTCAAGATATGTTCCATATAGTGCAAGGGAATAATAAGATTTATCAAAGCTCTTATTTGTCCAGAGGTGGACGCTAACTTATTATAACTATATATTATTATAAATATATTATTGTAGCGGCAACTACAATCAACTTAAATTTTTGAGTAACACTAATTTTTCTGTACTTTAACATGAAAGTTAATTTGGCAGTTTTTGACCTATTTTTATTTGGCACATTTAGTCTTTATAGTGAGTCTTTCCTGGCCACAACTGTTACTAGACTTTTGCTGATATGAGCAAATGACCATTTCCATGCTTATGGCTAATAATGATCAATCAAAATATTTGCAAAAAATGTGCAAGAAACGTTTGGTTGGAGGCTTTTACTTTTATTTTCTGCACTAAGTTCTTTGATGCTTCCAGAGGTAGAAAGACTACTGAGATATTTTATTCAAATAGAACTAGGCTACTGCAAGTCGTAGTAGAGTACTTCTCTAGAAAATTACTCATGTAACAGTATTTAACCTAAAATACTCACTACTCAATACTTCATAGAAAAACTATGTTAAAAATCTTGCCCACAAAAGTCAACATATTACCCATTTTGGCATGTTCCCTGAAAATAATTTGATGTGTCTTTATCAGCCTAAACATTGGAAGTGGTTTCCATTTTGGTCAAATCAACAAAGTAGCAGTCACGGGAGGCAGAGTCCAGACTTTAACTGCAAAAGGCCAGATCTCACTGTTCTCACTACTGTCTTATGTAAAAATAAAGCTTTTAAGAAGCAATAAATCAGAACTCGTAAAAAACATACTAGCGCAAAAGTAGCAGTTCTTTTTTGCTTAATAATTGAGGTAGAAGTAAAAGCACCAAGTAGTTGTAACTAGTTACTTTCGACCTCTGGCTACTGGGGGAAAAATCACTGAGTTAACAGTACCTCTACTTCAATAAACTATTTCTGTATTCTTTCCACATCTGACTTCAGCCAGTCTGGTATATAGAACAGAGACATATTTGTGTTGTAAACTACAACCCCTTATTCATACAATAAGTTGTGTATTTTTTTTAAGTCTTGGTGGCGATTACATTCTTGGGATAACAACAATACACAGGTCAAACAATACTCATATAGTCATTATCAACACACGAGTCAGGCTGGTACTACTTTGCAATAGTAATTGTTTCACATAATTAATGAATCAGCAGTAAAAGTAATGTTTAACATTGGTAAATATGTTATAATTAAAATCAACATTATTGAATAATATATGGTATTTGCATAATGTGTATATCATTTGTAAACGCTGTAAGCTAACATTGTAACTAATCTTTTATTAAGCGTTTGATGCTTAATAGAGTAAGAGAGTGGGGAGTAGCTGCAGATGTATTGCTGAAATTGGATAGATGCAGAAGTACAGCATGAAACATTCATATAAATAGCGGCGAGAGGACACAGCACACATGCCTTGGAGATACAGATTGATTAAGCTTTGCACACTGCCTTAATTGCTTTTGTTTCAGCATTCAAGGACAAAAACACTAATCCTAGCCAAAGTAAACATTTTACAAACAACTCTGTTGATCAGTAAAAAAAAGATTGTTTAACTTTATATAATGGTGCCTGATGTCTTTGAAAAGGTCCAAGCTTGTATAATCAAAAGCACAGCCTTTTGTCTCTTTAACACACATACCCAAAGAAGCTGCCGAAGAGGCCACATCAGAATGAATGAATATTTAATTGAGGCCTATTGAGGCAGAGGATCAAAATGACCTTGCTTTAAATCATTATTCTCTGATAAAAATAAAAGTGGGGTAGGGGAGAATGGAAGGCGCGCACTCGAGAGCCTCGGTTTGTCCAGCAAGCTGGAATACATTACACAAACATCCAGTATTCAAATATCAGACCAAAACCATATCATTGTTGATGAGTGTGTTTAACTTTGCCACTTGCTTTCATCTGTCTTCTCCCACTTACTGACAATACTAAATTCTTCTGAGAACAAAAGACCGAAATGCATAGTACTCATTCTAAAACCAGACAACCCACCGAGGGAGAAACAACTGACAGGCTTTCAACAAGAAACCATTGTTCCAAAATTGTGAGCGAAATCAGTGTACTGCAACCTGATATTTATGCATGGTACATGTCAAATCTACTGTTATGGTGGAGATGAATCTACTATTTTCCTGCCCAAATACACTTTAGTAGTATTGTATTAGTAGTAGTAGCGTTTTTCCTGTAGAATTCCAGTTTAGACATATGCATGAGTCTCAACTGCAAGACACCAATCACAGGACATAGTGTCCAAATTACCCCTTCCTATTGAAAGACGTTTTAACAAAAAGCGGGTCAATTCTGGACTGTGAGAGAGCAAGACCCTCCTCTAAACCTCCCAGACACTCCTGGCAGCCAACGGTGAAACAAAAAAAAATGGCTGAATTGTTAGGGATTGGATATGAATGGATTTAAACTCAGCTACCATACCACTTTGAAAGGGAGAGGCTCTCTGGAAAGCTGACATAATGCAAACATGAAGAAACAAGTAGCATTGTTTGCCAGTTTACTTTCTAAAGCCAAACACGATAGCACATTTGTGTTATTTTCTGTATTCTGTAATATTCTGTATTCTGTCTTTATCCATGAAGCCAAACTGTAGCAAGTATCTATTATTTGTATACTAATTGATGTCCAAGGTTCCAATGTTAAGGGCAATTACCAGGAGAGATGCTGTTTGATTTCATTACATCAAAAACAAAAATCAAGACCAAAAATGATAAATGTATACAGTATTTCCCAGACCCACTGTGCCTTAACACTTGTGCGGGGCATGAAAGGCTCTTTGAGTTCAAGGCAGGCAGCAGTTCCCAAAAATAATAAGCAAAAATATTTGGTGTCGCATGGGCAAACTGGGCATTACATTCCAAACACTAACCTTCTAGTGAAGACGTGAAGACTGGCAACAAAGAAAGCAAGCTCAACAGTGCCGTAGTGAACGAGTGACTCAAAGAGCTATTCAACTTCATTGTGAAATCAAAATTTAATTAACTCAAGATTACAGACAATGGTGAATTCTGCAGTTTGTCAGACATTTCAGTCGTAGCAGGGCAGGTTTCCCTGGCTGTCACTGGTTGTGAGCACGTTGGTGTCGTGCCTCTGGTTAGACGCTTGTGGCAGGCAAAGCTATTTCTTATTTTAGAGCTCATTGATACTGTAGACGTGACTGTACGGAGCTGACATTTTTGGTTTGAAGTTTGGTGTCTTATAGTCTTCTACAAAACTCTACTCGGCTCCATGTGCAGTTGTTTACAGTCTGACCTGACCATCCGCAAAACTAAAAAACTCTTTAAAAAAATAAATTTATTTTTATACTTTGTAACTTTTCCGTTTTCTTTCAACTCCCCTGTGGAGCCTACACATGGCATTTTTGGAGACATTTTGACAAACCCGGTCTGGACTGCTTGTTAGCAGCAAGAGCTCATTGTTTCAACCGACAGCTGACTCTGGAGCCAATATTCTGTGCAAGTCCAAGTACTACAGGTATGTACGACAAATTATATGTTGGTCCATATATGTATAAGGCCAAATGTATCCCTTAACACTGTTAAAGTGCTACTGGTGTTGCACCCTGGATTTCTGGGCCTATTTTGTTGTTTGAATGTGTTTTTCTTATTTCCAAGGATAACTGGACAAATGCAGATGATGTGATGTCACATGGAGATGTTTCCAGTTCAGCCACAATGGGTTGATGAGTTTGATGGCAGAATTTTTTTCAGCTATCTAAAAAAAAAAATCAATGATAAACATCAGGTTTTGGTGTCAGTCTCTCAAAATTAAAGAGCAAGGGCTTCTTCTTTCTTCACTCACCATTTTGTACCAGTGTTCAGCAGCCATTTCACCAGTTTAAGTGATGAAGTGAGCTGGGCACCTGGGCACCAACTGTGCTGAACCACTACTCTTTCACTCCCATTTCCTCTCTGTCTGGCACCTCTGAGGTTTGGGATGTGCATGGTTTTACTGTGACTGGCATCTCTAGCATGCGGCCTACTATACCACCCAACATACCTTCAGGTGTCAACCCCAGCCTACTTCATGCTAGCTATGCTGAAGATTTAATTCTAAAGATACTTTAGCTGTAAACTTAACAAAATTGCAGAGTGACAGGCCTTGACCTGGATGTGGGGCACTATGGGAACATAAGAAAGAACTAATGACAGTCAGCATAACATGATATATCCACACAAATTGTTACCAATGGACACTGCGGTTGTCGTGGGTATGTTATTGTTATGCCTACAGTCTGCTGGAGTGCGTTCTTTAACTGCTGTTGAAGGCTAAATGAATTGTCACTCCGAGAGCTTTCTTCTTCAGTACATTAACGTTACATAGCTACACATATTACTTCAACAATGAAAAATCAATGAGGCAAACATACCGCTCAAATTTATTATTGATCCAGTTTTCAAGCCAATGGTGAAGTAATGGTTTCTTGTTCAAGCCCATCCAGCTGCTATTATCCAGTAGATTTGACCAAACGTCTCCATTTTCGACACAGTAAGAAATGCTTTTACAGGAAAGGGAGAGAGAAACATTTTGTAACTCATCGCTTCTTGCAGATGTTCTTTTTGGGCTTCCCTGTGGCAACAATTCAGCTCTTTTTACTGTCATCCCAAAGGGACACGTGCCTGCAATCTTCTCCCCACACTTTGCTTGTGCTTTGTGCCAGTGGGAATAAATAAAATACTAAAATGTTGCTGACATGTTATTACTGTATTCATGGACAACTGAGTCTAGCTTTGTGATTATTGGATATCTTGGTAACACTTGGTACACACTTGTCCCCTACTTACACATTGTTAGTCTGTTATGTTAGCTTTGTCAACTTCCATATAGTTGTCCCTCTCTACTGTCATTAGACTGTAAAACAACAAGAATATGTTTGTAATGCAGGCATACGTAAATAGAGCCTGGTAACACTGCATTAGGAGGAGTTAGCTGTACCTTGAAAGCACTTGGATGACTTTTGTGTGTTAATGGGGAATGAATGAGACACTGACTTTGTGGACTCTCTTCACACTTTATGTATCCTTATCTTCAAAAACGAAACCTTGGCACCACTACAGTGTCCACATGCATTGTTAATACAGCAGCTCCAAGCTGAGTGATACAATAAATATTAGATCTGTTAAATGGGAAAACTGCTCACTTTCACATTCTCATGGCCTAGGACTACCATTCAAGTTGTGGGTCTTGGAAAGTTCAGTCAAAATTTAGGAACCGGACTGAACCCAAAACAAGAAACCAAAGAAAGAGACTCAAATTTCTCAAGCCATACCACTGAACAACACAGAACTGTTCCTCTGTCGATGAATGTGAGACTGGACACTGATTATGTGAACTTTTACAATCAAGTTATATATTGGTTATGTTATCAGTTCTGAATATATACCCTGATCCCAAGAAAATTCTCCTTGCTTATGTCACAAGAACGTTTTCCATCTTTTGCAAATAACTTTTGATAGAGCCGCTCATCAGTGTGACATTACAGAGACTGTTGACTAATACGGACTGAATCATCCAAAGGTGGGGCATAGCATTTTAAAGCTTTAGGCCCAGAGATTGACACATTGTTTAAAACTGAAATAGTAATAAGTAATTAAGTAATTAATTAAAACTAATTTGGATTTGAGATCATCAAGTTATTTCTAAGCATAGAAGATGCTTCTTTGTATTGCAATCAAAAATAATCTTGTAGCACTCTCACTACTAAATGTTTGTTTTTTTTAGTCTCTGACAGTATTCTAGGGACACAATCTACGTCTGGAGACCCATTATTTATGCAGTCAACAGATTTTTTTTGAGTGGATTTCCTTCACAAACTACACAGTGCTGCTGTAAATGCAGTGCTTTGTCTAATGTCAAGCTGAAACTGATCCATAGATCCAGTAGTCACAGAGCTGATACTGTAATTGAGTCCGTCACTATGTGGATGACACCACCCCTTAACTACAAGATAAAACCTTGCATCTCCTCACATGCCAGTCTGACAATAACACGCTGTAAAAAAAAAAAAAAAAAGAAGAGAATGGATTGAATATCATCATTATCTCTCTGGTGTGGAATCAGAAAAGTTCTTCTAAAAATGTTATTGTGTTGTTACACATTAGTACGATATAACTCCACTTCCACCATGAGCTATCTGTCGCACACAAGTATCTGTTGACATGCTCCTTAACATGGACATTATGTTAGGGAGCCTTTTAGCAAACTCCAAATTATTCTGCCACAGTCCCTTTTCCGTGGTGGGTCAGGGCTGGCTGAAGCCATTACTGGTAATGAGTGTGGAGTCCTACTTTAAAAGGTTCAGGCATGTAAAGTCACCTAAAGCTGACTAATGGAATCCTACTGACACTGAATGCCAGGGGCTTTTACCACATAACAGCATGGCACAGCTTTGGAAATTTATGCTACAGGCATAATGAACTATAAATGTAAACTTTAGAATGTAGCCTCCCACACAGTAGGTTTGCGTTATTAATAGATACAGAATGTACAATGTGGTTAAAAAAAAAAGGCTAATTTGCAATAGGCTCCATCATGTAGTTACAGCAACAACGCCACTACCCTTGACTCCAAAGCACTTTCACTCTATTTTATATATGTCTTCTATGTCCTTTTCCTCTTTCTCAGCAGCTTCATGTCTGCATATCTAGCAGGAACACGATTTTTAAAAAAGCAGTTAAAAAAAATCCATGCTGAGCATTTGCTGGAGGTTCTAAATATTCAGAGTTTGTTAACACAGCAACACTTCGTGTCCTGGGAGATGGGCCTCTTCAGCGGGTTCACAGGTCGCGCAGCAGCATCCAGAGTGGCCATTGTGCTTTGTCGTTTCACAGGTGACTCACATCACTACACTCGAGCATGCTGGAGGTAGAGCACTTGGAGATGCTTGCGGCATTCAAAATGCATGATTTCCAGCCTAGTGCAAACAAATCGCTTTAAAAGATCTGTTTAATCTATTTCGAGCTGTTATTATGAGCTGCAAGAGTTGTTCAGATAAAGAGACTGAAGCAGGGTTAACATCAGAGCGTTGGACAACTCTTCACATACTTTACCCAGCGTGAGAGCTATCAACTTTATTATTTGTTTTTACGATACAGTGTGCATATGATTTACAATGTAGACCCAGCATTTACTAAAATAATGGTCAAGGGGTAAATTACCGTGAGCCAAACTGTCTGAAACTTTGCTGTGATATAATGCGCCATATTAAAGCAATATCTCCCGGGTAATGTCAGTCATAGAAGTCATCAAAGTCGTCATTGTTTGTGTTGAAAGGTTGAGGACGCAAGGCTGCTTCAATCTCTGAGTCGCTGTCATCTGATTCCCCCCAGAAAGCTATATAAAGAGTGCAGAAAAAAACAAAGGGGTTGTTATTTTAAAAATATTTTTTTTAATCTACCTTAGTATCTACTCAATGTATGCTAAAATGCAAGAAGTACTTTGCAGACTTATTTCCTTTCCATGTTTAAAAAAAAAAAGTGCAGATCTCCATATTTTTTATTGTTTATCCAGTCAGTGTGCCTTGACTCTCGTTACAAGTATTCCAAGGGTTAAAAGCACTGAAGCGAAACATCATCTTGGCCTTGATTGCACAATGAAAGTCTCAACACCCTACCTGTTGTACAGTCTGATCTGTGTTAAATCAATGTGTCTCTTCGCCTGGCTGTACACCATTATAACTGACAAAGCTCTTTCAGGGTGAAGTTCAGCGCAATTTATCAGTAACCCTTAGTTTCCTAAGGCTGTTGCTCATGGTTCATTTAGAAATATTAATGACAGAACCACAGCAGGTTCCCCAAATTTAGATTATTTTAGTAATGTATTAGAAGATTAGATAGAGCTTGCTGGCACCATAAATCTATTTAAGCATTTAGGAACCTGGATTTGGCTTCAAGGCCATTTTTAATTTACACTTAACCTCAAAAAGCATAGCTGTAGTTACACAGGAATATAATCAAATGGCTCATATTGAAGCTTAAATTTACAATGATTTTATAAATATTTCCACATGAACCTCATTATGGTAATCTGTTCGATGTAAGTAACCTTTTCTGACACATTGTCTTTACAAGCAATTGAAATTACCTTCTCTAGACTCACCTTTTGACTGTACAGCAGAACGAGGCTTTGAGTTTGTCTTCTCTTTCCTAGAAACATAAAAACCGTTAGAAGCATATTTAAGTTATTACCTTAGGCTGTCTTTGATAAAGAAGCAATATTTCTAGCAACTTATAGCTAAAAGGTGGAAAATGATTTTCATCTCAGGCATAAAACATAGACTGTATGTAAAATAAAACATGAATTTAGAAATCATTTAACAGAACCATTTTATCTAATGTAAACAAACATAACTACTGCAAGCGGAGTAAATGCAGGTCAGTGAAATGGGGAGCACAGCTGAGAGAACAGACAGATATAAAACCATAACAGAAACATGTACTACCAGTCTACCAAGCACAAATGCTACACATCTTATTATGACTGTTATAACCAAAATGTGTTTGTGACAAACGCGTTGTGAGGACACCTATTTCACTGCGGAGAGGGAGATTTTCTGGCTAAGCTCAGACAGAGCAGCAAAGGGAACTTCCTTGACTCCTGTTCTAATCGTGCTGAAGGACTTCCACAAGGCCCTCTTTATTCAGAAGTGGTCCAAAGACAGGGTTGCCAGGTTCCCATAGCTTTGGTGATATCGCTATGTAAATGTGTGACCCCCGAAAAGGCTTTGATCTACCTCAATGCATATGCAATAAGGCCCCCCGTTCCACTTTTAAAGGCCTCCTCTTTAATTTACATCATCACAGGGCCTATTCAAAGCCCCACAATATATCCTCATCATCTCCCAGGTTAGCATACATATCCATATGGCTCAGTTGTTTGGACTTTATATATCGGAGCTGTGTTGACGCTTTTCTTGAAATGGGGAGGGGGGGGGAAGATGCTGAGTTTTAAGCAGATGAGCTCCAGTATAAACAATCATGTGTTGTGTTCCTCCATCTGCATCAATTCAAACCCATGACCTCTTTGATTGTCATCCTCTCAATCACCCTCATCTCTCTCTCTCTCGGCCAAGTCTTGGCACATGTGACTGTATACTGAGTATAAGGACCAAATTACCCTGGCTACGTTCCAATTGCTATCTTCCAAACTATATATTGCTGCTTTTGCACCACTCAAGACAGAATGAAAGGATGCAACTCCCATTCTTAACTGTGAGCAGATTGCTTTGTGATATAAGCATTATGCCATATAGCCAGGATAATCATTACAGGGTAACCTTAAATTCACACGGCAATAGGACATCCTACAGGATATATGGATGATCCTTGCATCTGTTCAGACAGTATACTGAACTTCTAAGGACCTTTGGCATTTAAAAAGCTGGTAAATCAAAACGGAGGCAGTCTAAGAAAAGCAACGGCAGAAAAATGGAAATAAGGGGACGAGGAGGCAAGTACACAATCACAAATAACCAGCCTGTCTGCTTGCAGTTGAAAGGGCACTGCATAGGAGGGTGTTGTGTTCTGTTGAAATACAGGATTTTGTTTGCCATTCTGTATATGGTCTTTATGAGACATCACATTTCAAAGACAAGGCAATTCATCCTACCTTTAACAACATGTGTTTTTATTATATGTATATTCATATCTACACACCTGTTGCTAAATAGTAGGTAGTGGATATAGGAAATATTTTTTGTTATTTTTCCATCTGGGCTGTTTTGAGTCCAAACTTATGGTAGGCACTATTTTTGTTAACTTTTGGCCTGCAACTCAAAAGTCTTCACTTTGTACAATATTTAAGTATTGGGCATACTAAAGAAATATATAAAATTATGTAGATGAATAATAGTTACATGGCTAAGTACTAATTTGCAGAGATACATTCAAGTTATCTACTTCAATATACGCTTAATCTTTAGCATTATTTTTTTTACACAGTGATCCTTGGTAGCATGGTGAGCTTCAAAATAAAAATCTTTGGTAAGCTAAGAAATGAGAAGAATAGGTTTTGTCTCTCAAAGCTACTGTGCAAAAGTCATAGTACTGTGGAATGACAGCTTTGGGGGCAGGCTAGGGGTGAAGTAGCAAGGAGAAGGATATCTGCATATCTACACTAGAAAATATTTCTGCCTCCTATCTACAGTCAGCTTTTTAAAATGAATAACAGATAAAGTACAGAAGTGGCTGAAGCACAACTAAACCATGGGGACTAGTGCATCCATTCACAACTGTTAGGCAACATATCTCTAACAGGCCCTGCAAAAATACAGAAATAATCCATACGATTACTTCCTCTCCTCTGCCACAGTAATAGCTGTTGCAGGGAGTAAATTGGGCTTTTCTTTTCTCGAACTTCCCCCCGGGATGGGAATGGTCTATCAGCTGTTCCACTTCAGCTAGGGACGGGACTGATTTCAAGACAGGGCTATTACCATAGAGAGCCCAGTCTGGATCTGACCCCACCGATCTAATATTCCGTTTCCATAAACATTTATGCCAGTTCATCTTCTGGTGAGTTTGCCTTAATTGAGGCAATGATCTGAATATGTAAGACTGGGCTGGCCACTGTTTTGCAGGCTCTGGTAGACAGAGGTGAATGTAATGTGTAAAATGATGCAAATTACAGCTATTGTAATGCCCCCTTTTACAATGTCTCTCTCATTCTCTCTCTCTGGTCTTTGCAATTGTGTCATATTGTTGTTTATCTTATGTTTAAACAGTTGCCTGTAAAATTGTACACGTTTTATACATATTACACAGTCAGAGCTTGATGGGAAATACTGATATTTTTCCTCGTATTAGTGTATTTCCTTAATTGCACTTCGACCTTAAATTGTCCATACGCCATTCACATTATATTGCTTTGCTGTTATGACTTGAGGCAAAGCCCATGAAATTTATATATATACATTCAAAGGTTACGTAATGCTTACATCACAGGTTGTAAAAATCCAAGAATGGTGTCTAAGTGTGCAGTATTTAGCTGATATACAATGTGCAAAAACAAATAAAATTAATAATATGAATGACGATCACTTATGGTTATCAATTCCAATGTAAACCATACTGTTTTCGCAGTGTGTGCATTGATTCAAATGGCATTTAAGTGTGACTCTGTTGTGAGTATGTGACTAACTGAAAATAACTAAAAGGAAATAAAGTGTTTTTTGCAATAAAAGGGACATGGCTTAGATTGCAGTGATAGATTATATGCATTATCTATTGATGAGGAAGTCTTACAGCAGGTAAAATGATGGAGTTTCAGACCAAATGAGACTGAATGAGCCACACAAGGTAACGTGACTGATTACACATCTCAGGCAAACTGCATGCACAGAACAACAGACTAGGAAGGTCGGGAGTAGTGGAGAATTGGCTTGTTGTTTTGTTTGCCCATGTGAGCAGTGTCCTGATTGTGCTTTGTTGTATCACTTGTGGTGTCTCAGCAGCAATAATAATGGAATAAATAAACAACAACAACAACTACTACTACCCTCATAAATTTGAATGTGGGCAACTGTACTCAGTTAACTGTATTAACTGAAATCAATGAAGAAATGTTGAGTTGATACCAATAGCAATTTCTTCTCATCCCACAGTCAAAAGAGAGCAGAACTCTATGCATAAAAACATCATACAAGGCTGATCTTACAGCTGGTTTTACTCTATTTCTGTGTTTTGCTCTATTTCTATGTCTCTGTCTATTTCATAAGAAAAAATATCTAATAGTACATACACTGCCAAAAACATGTTCAAACAACATAACACACTCAAACTGCAATTCTTAACAAGTGCATGGAAGACTACCTTTCTATCTGATCTTATAGGACCATGCATTTTGCTTATCATTAGTCACATTTTAGAGACTGAGAATTCTGTCTGTGGAAATAATGCTTACCCAGCATTAAATATTGGCTTGTGCAAACTGATAGGCATAGAACTGCTTTTATTTACCCTGGCTTTTTTAAGCTCCTGCCACCCACACACGAATGCTAATAGCACAATAGCACTCTTGCGCAGCAGCGCTTGGCTAAAGGTAAAGGGAGACCCATCACCTCATCATTCCCATCAACTCCTACTCCCATCCCAGCTATGACCCCACAGAAACATTGTTTAGGCTCCGTTTAGATGTTCTCTAACAGGCCTGAATGGTACCAGGATGTAGCCCTCAGTGGGGGCCAACAGTGAGAGGCAACTGTGAGTGCACTGTGAGTGGGCACTCTCTAACGTGTGAGTGCTCTCTGCTGGCAATGACTGAGTACTGCAGCTTAGAGAGAGAGGCATTTTGCCAATGATTTCAACACAGGCACTCTCCTCCTGACTGGTGGCAGTCTAGTGGAGACAGCCAGTGCAGAGGATGGCTGCAGGATGGATCATTCACCTAATGCCGCACTATTTGACTAACATAATCTACACTAGGATAACCTAACATTTGCTGGCTCGTGAAAATCACACACACATATATGCATATACATAACACAAACAATACATTATAAAAAAATACAATTATTTTGGGGAAAGTGGAATTTTTTCATGGTTTTGTCTGATGATTTTTTAGACCTGTTAAGAAAAAAGTTGCATTTAATAATAAGACAAAAAATTTGATTTTTATTATAGGGCAATTAAAGATCTCTCGTGATTTATTTTGATGTAGACAGCTGAAGTGAAAATGAGATAGCCAGTGCAGGACAGTGACCTCCTCTGGCTGGAGCCTCTAAATGCTGTCTTCATCTGTAGAGTCAATCTTTTGTTTACTCTGGTTTAGCCTAGTTTTAATCTCCTTCTGTAGTCTGAATTGGAGATTATCAGATGCCATTTTTAAAAATATAAGGGAAAAAAAGATACAAAAAATATATGTGGCAGGTTTGTTTTGGACAGGATATATTCTTCAGACCAAAACAACCATGTGCAGGAGGACATATGTAATGTTCCTGTACCCCTGACCATACAAAAACTGTGGCTTTGTCTCCTACTCTACTAATTATTAGATTGCCTGTTTGCCATGTTTACATGTGCTTCCCTACACTCACTGCTGCATTTTGGACCAGTAACACTCCCTCTTTCACAGCCTCTTTGTCTGTTACTGTCTCTCTGTCTCCCTCTACCTCCCGCGCTCTCTCTCTGCGTCCCCTTCCCTCCCTTCCTTTCTCCCAGCTCATGTCCCCCTCACCCCTCCATCCCTCCTCCCAGTGAGCTGTCAGAGATGCCACACACATCGCCTCCTCCGAGACAGAGAGAGAAAGAGAGAGAGAGAGAGAAAGAGAGAGAGAGGGAGAGAGAGAGAGAGAGAGAGAGAGAGAGAGAGAGAGAGAGCTTCTGATTATGACACTTTGAGTGATTTGAGGGCGAATGCCTGAGCACATCCTGTTGTCCAAGGCAGAGCTGTAAACCACTAATTGTTGAGTCAAGGTTTTGTCAAGCAGGGACTAGGCACAACAATCATCACACCGGCTGATGACTGGAGGGTTCTGTTTTGTGTGTTTGTCTGTGCACATGTGTTCAAGCATTTTGTCAAGATCAAAAACAGGAGCAAAATAAGAGGTATAAAAAAACAAAATAAAACAAGAAAGGAGTGGCATCTGAAATGCCTACAGTAGAAAGGAGCACAATGATTCTTTGCACGAGAGGAAGCAGTGGCATGCACTCGCGTACAAAGGGGAACAAGTGGTCTTTACATGGAGTGCAGCTGCTTATTAAGACTCACTCCTTCGTGCATTATTCCTTTCATCCCCACTCAACCACAAAGTGATTTTGCTTTGCCACTCACAAAGACAGCAAAAGATTTCTAATGGACAAATCCTTAATAAATGTTGCAGATCAGTCGCTTCCCCGCGAGTTATAATACAATAAACGGCACATTCTATGAAAGTATCTGACTGAAAAACGCTGTGTGGGAGAGAGCAAGTAAGAGAGAGAGAGAGAGAAAAAAGAATATGAAAGACCTCAATTCTCTCCAACGCCATAATAGTGAAATGAGCACATATAAATGTGTTAAGAGTATCTCTTTGCATCTTGTATAGACTGCATGTATTTAATCTGTAAAGCTTATTAAGGCCCTAGTCATTGCTATGCAAAGTAGCACCCAGTGCTTTTCTCTCGCTTTTCAGCCGAGTGCAGTGTTTGGCCAATAGGACTGGCCCCCCGCCTCTCATTCTGCATTCATAACATGCAACATTTGCACAATGTATCTCTCAAAGGCCCCTGAATAGAGGGCCTTAATACTCATGTAAACAACTGCAAACCAATTACTTAATGAATCAGGCCCACACATAATGAGGAGCCACACAAAGGGCTATAAATGCATTTTTTGCACCAAAGCCTCTGCTTTAAACTACAATCCCTCGGCTGTAGTCTAGGCTTAACTGGCAAATCATAATTATTGTCTAAGACAACAGAGAGGAAGCCATTTTTGTATTTTGAGTCCAGCTCCATCCTCCTTTTGATGTCACTCATCAGCTCACTGACAAAATAAAGCAAATAATTAACAAGTAGGATGGAGAGGGGGAGAGGAAAATACAGGAAGAGAGGATCAGTCAGAGAGAGAGGAAGAGGGGCGAAGAGATGGAGAAAGGGCAAGAGAGTGAGAGAGAGTGAGACAGAAAGAAAAAGGAGAGAAGCGGGGCGAGAGCATGCTGCAGTGTTATGCTTCCGCTCAAGTGCAGGGCTTCCAGACCACTTGTGGAAGCAATAAAGCGCAAGAAGTGACTGTGGTAAGTGGAATGCTTAAATGTAAGCGTCCAGGAGAAGCAGAAAAAAAGACAGGGGGAAAATCACTGTAAGACCAAAGAGAGGGTTGATGGTGACTAGCAGCTCTTGGCACAGCTTCCTTCCTACCCCTAGTAAGATTAGAGTGTCAGGCATGCATAACTACCCATTAGTCCCATTTTACTTATGTACACAAATGGTGTCTCATCACTCGCACTCGTGTCATTCTCCGTTTCTTCTTCTTCTTCTAGTTTTTTGTTCTCTGGGTTTGTTTTATCACATAAACTGCGGCCTTCCCATGCGCATTAATGACGGGGAGACAGGCACCATCTGAGAGGGTCTGGGCCCGAAATTGGCTCATGTTTATTAAAGAGGGTGGTCATTGGGGCTGGCAGTGGCAGACATCAGCAGCTATGAGGACCACAATAGAGCCAGCCCATTAGGCCCTTCCCTGGGCTAATAGGCAGACTGGGAGAGCCTGCTGGCCAGTCCAGGGAGATACAGACTTCAGGCCCTTGTGTCAGCGTGGTGCCCAGTAATCACATGAAATCAGAGACGATTTTTCCTCATAACGTTTACCCAGCCATTACTGAAGCCCAAATGGGCTCGCGGTGAAGAGGTGCTCTGAGGACCCGACGTGCAATTGCAGATTTGATGAAGTCGTGTTGATATTCAAATGTAAGCTCGATGGCGTTGGCCTCCACCAAGCTATTTATCGTTAGATGTTCTTTTCCAACCCACTTAGGACTCTGATTTGAGCAGTCTAAATGTGTTTCAAGGGTGAAAAATAAAAGGACATTTGTCCTTGTCAACACTTGAGTCCCCTTCTTTCAAAACAGTTGTCCCTGATTCTCTTCTTGACATTATCTGTTTGCACTCTGACAACAAGCCTCAAGACAGTGAGATTAGAACTCCAATCCATCATTGCTGTTAGCTGTTTTGCTTTTGATTTCTAAAACCTGGTTGAACCCTGTAAATAGTGAGGGAGAGGGGCTTTGGGGGCCTTTTGTCTTTGTGAGCGAGTTAATGGGTGGCGCCCCCTTGATCTTATGGAAATGAACAGGGAATTATGAGAGCGGCCATGCAAATGTACATCAACCACTTTGGTGTCTGGTGGCCCATTTCCTGTGGCCCGTTGAATAATAACAATGTTCTTACCGAGGGTAAGGGTCTTGATGTGAGGAGCGCTTGGCCCTCCCCAGGTCCTCTTCATGGCCATCATTTATTCCTTAAAAGAGCAAACAGGGCCAGATAAAACCATTTGATTTGGGCATCTAATCACAAGCTAACCTAAGATGCATATTAATATGGAAACCTATGGCGCAAGGCTGAGAGCACTGGCCTTTGACTGTTGTTCAGAGAATCTACACACATGGGAAATGTGGTCTTTGTATAGTGTCTTTATGGGATGTGAGAACATATGGCCAGTGTTGACCAATGGTTAGGCTCCAGTGGCTAGCTACTTGTCTGGCAGGGTGGAGCGGTGGTGGGACCTCTTCTCTTACCTGACAGACCGTTCTCCTCCTCCTCCTCCTCCTCCTCCTCCTCCTCCTCCTCTCCAGAACTCTGCAGCCTCTCCTGCATGGCAGACTGTTTAAGCAGCTGATATGCTTTTGTCTCTATTCAAGGACACACATACACACACATGGACGCACACACAGGAACACGCAGAAAGACACACACACACACAATGTCACTGTCAAATATTTGCTTAAAACCCAGGTTTCCAACTTTCAGAGGTTTCTCTGTTTGATGAGACAACACGCTTCAGTGGCTGAGTCTTTTGGTCTCAGTGCTGAACGGAGTGGGTGAAAACACTGTGCCCGATCAGCTAAGCTGTTGATTCAAGCCTAGCGTATACATCTGCAGTTTCCATGAGACGGCAATCACCCTCTCACATTATCTCGGCATCCCCTACCAGGAAGGCAATGATTGATTTTCTGTTTTAAAAACACTCATAATGACTTTCCCGCACACTAGAGTAGGTATCATATTTGATAGGAGCACACAGACTGCACTGGCAAAATCAACAGAGCAGATGTACATAATAAATGGCCAGTTGCCTCAAGATGATGCTGCTGTTACAACAACACACCACTGCAAATCAAAGCACAGAGCAATTTGATCTTCTTGTATGACTCTTAAGTGTCCTAACATTTTCAACTTGGGTTCAAAATGAAAATACCACGTTTAATCATTTTCTGAAAACTATGACATTTACATGGCAATTTCAAGCATCCATCCACCCACGGCACTTTATGAAGTCATCGCTTTTACATGAAGTCTAAAAAAGCCCATACTACACTAGGTCTGCAGACATGCATGTCTTTATCAGTTCCAAGGTCATGGTATTTGATTGTGAGATAGATGTCTCTCGCTATAGCAAAAGCCTTCCCTAGCAAAATCTTTAGTCATGTTTTATATGGAACTCTACTGGTTACGGCTCTTTTTCCCCTCTTTTGATTAGGTGTAGCGAAACTGGACTCATTTTGCTGGCTGTGCACCTTGGGGATGCACACACATGAAAAGCCCAGTAGGAAATCTGATAGCCAAGTGTAATATAGCATTGCTTTACATTTCAGAGGTTCAGCTGAGGGATGGGCACACCAAGCGCTTCCAGGATGCCTTCACATCTAGTCTTTTTCAAGTCCGGCCTTGCCAGAGCATTGTTTAGAAGATAATGAGAACCGATGACAGATCTCTTGCGCTTCGCACCCTGGCGTCCTGACAATTAAAGCAGCCGCATTATGCCGGGCCAGCGAATTATCAGTTTTGCCAGAATGCCTCGGACCGGGCTTAAAACGCGGCCAGTGTTTTCGCGGCGATAATTAGAGAGAACTAGCACAGCTCTTCAGGTGGGACTTTGACCCTGGATTCACCTTGATCATCCTGCCTCAGCCATTGCGTAAAAGAGCCCATTATTCACTGCAGTGGGAAGAAAACAAACCACAACATAAGGACAGTGTGAATGCCGGGGCACCGGCGCTGCCTTTTTACCTCTAATAGGAATACTTTCCACAGGGCTTTCGTCCTGGCTGTCCTCTTCAGTACTTTGTAGTTCTGTAAGAAAGGGAAGCCCATAGTGAGAAGCAGAGGCAGGGAGGAAGGGAGGCTAGGGATAGAAATAGGACTGGGGGGGGCTTTCTTTAGCTCTGAATAGAGGGCCCTATGAAGACTAGGGCTGTGAGGGATTCATAAGAAAGGTCTATGGTGAAATTGATTTCTTTCATAAAAGGGAAGTTTTATTTCTCTGCAGAGGTGGTTCTCAAAAAATGGCAGTAGTCTGTATTTGTTCCTATTCTTCCTCTCTCCATATTACAGTGCAGTGACAGACTTTTCTCAGTTTGGAATGTTGTGGAAGCTTGTAGCAATCTACTGACAACTGTAACAACCCTAACCGTAACCACAACGAGACAATAGATGTGTCAATGTGTCACTTCTATCACTACATGTAGCCTTATGTTCTCATTTTATAGGAATGTCTAAACTTACACATACTTGCTGAAGGGAAAGTTTTTGAATACTTAAAAATACAACCATTACTTTGTAAGCAATAACCAAAACCCAGCATTCAAATTGAAATAATTCAAGTTTAATAAGAATGTTACGTGCCAACTGTACTGCACTTTGAGTTGCTTTGCCTAATAAGCCAGCTAAATGTTTTGTAACAATAATAATCTTCAGTGACCTTGCATCTGTTGTTCTTGTGCTGGCCTGGCAGGCTTCACATCTCCACCGTCAGCCAGGAGAGAGGGAAGGCCGCACGAAGACGAGTCACTCTGCTCCTCTGCTGAGGGGCACTCCTCACTGGACCGGGACAGAAGTGTCCTCAGCAGCACTTTGGCCTGTGAGCAGCACAAATTAAAACCACACTCTAATTGCTCCCATATTGTGAAGGAAGCGTCAAATTGAACTCTCACCGATTAGGCAAGTCATTTACTTTGGCCATGGCTGCTCGCACAGAGGTGCAGCTGTGGCGCACGTTGAAACGCCAAGAGAAAATAACTTCAAATTCTCTCCCGTTTAACTAAAAAAAGATTATTTCTCTCGCACACTTTCGCTCCCGCTCTCCCTCGCTCACTCTCAATCACACTTTTTTTTTTCTCTCCCACTCCTCTCATCCATGAGATTAGAGAAGCGCCTAAAGAATGCAATCACCCTGGCGTTAATGTGCAACACGTTCCAGATATCTCCCCTCTTGGCTGAGAGGATTGAGACAAACTGCTCTCTTCCTCCCTCTCCAGCTCATTTTTATCTCCGGGGAGATGAGGATACACAATTAAGAGGAGCTGTTCCGTGAGATGAGGAGCAGGGAGATGCCACACACCGATTTCCTTTCTCTCCTTTCTCCCTCCCTCCTATCAAACCCTGCCATCATCATCTCTCTTTTGTCATCAAAGACTGCCTCTCAGCCTCAGATGGCCATTTGCAACTTTTAATGAGCACTAATATGAAGGGGATGATCAGGAGGGTTTTGACAACGACAAACTTTAAGTACATTGTGAGTTGTTATCAGCAGGTCACAGTGGAGATTGACAATGTACATGCTTTCATTTTCTGAGAGTGGAGGAGACGCAAAAACACATGCCAATCTGAGCTTGCCACTTGGTATTTGATGCCGTTGCACAATAAAAACTGTCTTGATCCTTGTCCCCGATATCTATCTTTGTTCTTTTTTAGATTTAGTCAAATGTACCATGGGTTGAGGGCTCTCGCAGACCCACTGCATTTTAAATATCAATGAATGCAACTGTTAGCACTTGAATATTCAAAGGGCCTCTTTGAGTGTGTGCATGCGAGCTGCATGCTCCCATTTGTCAGAGTGGCCAGGCTGTGTGGCAAGACGTGAATGGAAATTTCTGTTTGCTCTTGTGTGTGGAGAGTAAGCTGTTGTAGAGAGAGAGTGTGTGTGTGTGAGAGAGAGAGAGATTTTCACTCAGGCTTTTCCTGACGCACTTGGACACGATGATGGAGATGGCAGTACCTCTCTTCCTTTTGTCAGTTCATATTTTGAAGAGGCTCTACAGTCTCCCTCTCTGCCTCTCCCTTGCGTCAGGGACATCGCAGCGATATCTCCACACCACAAGAACCCCCACAAGAAGATTCCTCAGAAGTAAATAAAACAAAAACCTGCAGGTATTTGCCATCATTCTATTAGATAGAATGGTATTGTTTCTGAATGAATTTGTAATATGGCTATACATAGTTTGCAAAGTAGGATGCCAGACAAATGGGGATAAGGTGGACAGGGAATGAGTTACAGTGGGTCTCCTTGCTCTTAGCATTATCTTTGAGCCGTAAGTGGAGCTAAGTGTGAATATTCACTGTAATTTCCTTCCTGGTTTAATTGAGCATGATCTGCACAAGGTCAATGAGTGGGAAATTTCAAAGACTCCTGTCCGTTGTGGAGAAGGTCTAAATGGCTCCCTCATTCATGTGGGCCCAGGCGGCGGCTATACTTTTGGCTAATAACAAATTAAAGGCCAGTGTTTTTCAGAAGAATAAGCCACATGGGATGAAAGCAGTCCAAGCCGAGGCTGTTATTTGCGATTAGCGTGTGGGTCAGGGTTTCCCTTTGGTCTAGGTCAATGTGTGGAGCAATCTGATGAAGAGGCAGCCGGGGCTGGGTTTCAAACACCAGACACAAAGAAGGCACTCAGTACCACCTACAACCCTCTTCAAATATATGCAAAAAAAAACAACAAAAAAAAACCACACAACTGTAGCCATCTTGAGAAAACAGTACTGTAATTTTTGGACTAAAGTGTTAAAAAGAAGCCATTTCCCCCTCCTTTAGTCATAGCAGACCTACATGTGTGTGTCTGTTTTATGTTTGCATGCTTTTGGTAGTGTGTGTTCATGCATGCATGCGTGTGCGCTTCTATTTATGTGTGTGCGCAGAGGCTGTGTGTGTGCTGCCGACGCTACCTGGTGGCTGTAGGCGGCATGGCGCTCCAGCAGCAGCGGCGTGAACAGCTGGACCAGGCGCTCAGTGCTGAGGACGCGCCGCTCCTTGAGCAGAAGGGCGTGCTTGAACCAGCGATCCCACAGCCGAGCGGCGTCAGGGGGGAGGCTGGAGCTGTGGCAGGGAGGCGGGTGGTGGTGGAGGGTGGGGGTGGTGGAGAGAAGGAGAGGCTTTTTCATTGGATATACAGTAGGAGATAAAAAAAAAAAAAAAGATGTAATTGTAATTCCTTACAGAGTGACAGGTTCTTTGATTATCAAGAAAATTGAGGTAGCTGAGAAGTTTTTAATCCTCCATCATGTGAAGAATTAATAACATAGTACATTTGTGTCACCGTGTATGTTTTTTATTATGTAGCATCCACAAAAGGCTGCTTTACTATACCAACTTAACTTACTGTAGTAGACCTAGATCATAAATGAATTCAAGTTAACACTGGACAGACGCAGGCAGCCAATATACTCCTGGTTGAAAACTGGATGAAAGGTCAAACAGCCAATAGGCATCTCCACAGGAAAGAGGGGGTCTAAATGACACCGCTAGATGTGTTTCTTTGGATTGAGTATATGTTAGCGGGAAAGGTCTCAGTGAAATCAATAGAGTAGTGAAGCAGAGCATGGATTTGGTTCAGAGTATAACTACTCATTATCAAAAGGACTGGAAGTCACAGATAGGGCATTTTAATTTGCTCATGACATTCACCCGTGCAGTGTTGCCGCCAAAGGTGACACCAATGATGACCTTTACATTTGTGGACAAAAGAGACTGTATCGAATGGCAGCATGCACAATCTCAGCTACTGTTCTAAGTGTGTGCCCCCCCCTCCCCGTCTGGTCAAACTATCAAAAAAAAAAAAAATGCACAGGCAGGTATCCACTCTTTGTCTGAAAAGTGGAATTCACCTTTAAGTCTGTTCACTTTCTATATGAAAAGAAGAAAGAGGTCTATTGAACTCTGTCACTTTTAGAGCACTGATATTTCTGCTCTGAATTACTCCATTATGGCACATATTTATTATAGGAGCAGCAGGAGTTGGAAATGTCTCCGTCTACACACACACACACACACACACACACACACACACACACAGAGCGCTGATGTCAAAAGATGATAGTAGGCAACACAATACTAAAGAGCACTAAAGCTGTGACACAAGATCAACTTCAGCATCTCAGAACACATTTTTTTCCCCAAAATATGCATTACATCATGCATCATTACATCTCTAAAAATATGATAAATATGGTATGATATAATTATGATTAAAAAAAAAAAAAAAAAACTTCACACAAACAATTAACCCTTAACATACCACTAAGATTCTTTTCATCAAAAGCCTCATCTTTGGTGGTGACTTCACAGAAAACCAGGAGCCTTACCTTATTTCCTTAGGCTCGGTGCTGGACTGGTGAGCACTAACTAGGTCCTGTGGTAGCAGGCAGCCCTTTGCTGTGCTCCATGACAACCTCTGAAGCTCATGAAGGACGACTGCTCCACATGCTTCAAGGTCCTCGTCATTCAAGCCCGCTCCGCTGTTACAAAGGCTGCCCAATATATAGAGAGCAGTCAGCTATCGCCATGGAGCCCTGGGCTCAGCCCGCAGGTCAGAAGTATATGGAGTACAGCCAGCAGCTGCTAACAGTACACACACACACACACACACACACACACACAAGTATAATCAAACACATCAATACACGCGCACAATCACAGCAAGAGTAAACATTATACCAAGGGCCATGGCAGGAGATGGCTGCTCTCTGTCCTACTGGAGGTAGTGTTGGCATCATTTGCAACTTTCATGTTTGCCCAGATGGGGATAAGTATATAATTGGGCTTAGAAAGAGTTAGAAAGTTTCCCTTTGCCAGACATTTATCCATAAATACTTTGTAACGAGAGCTCCAATTATGGTAAATTAATCATGCTATGAAATATAAAAGGCTTATGAAAAATAAGCCCAGTCTAATGAAACACGGCCACTCCATCCTCCATCTCCCCGACTCCCAATTGCCGAGACCAATAATTCAACAGTAAAGGGTGGTTACTATAACAATCCAGTGTGTTTGAAAACCCCTCAGAAATGAAGACGTGTGTGCATTTTGTCAGTGCCGAGTGATGACACTTCATCTAAAGTGAGAGCCCTTGGCGGCAGGATAATACGTTTTGCTCCGGATCTGCAGAAACTGCTCGATGATCATTAAAAAAAAAAAACATACTGTATTTAGACAGGGGAGAGAAGCTAAAAAAGTTTTAAAGAAATATAGAAAGGGTGCACCTGATAATTTTATTGAGTTTTATCCCATCAGTCGAAGAGTCCCAGTAGACATTTGTCTGTTCACCATGGAGTCGTCCTTCGATGCTCTCCAGCAGATGAAAGAGTCCTTCGTGGGAGAGTCTGAAAGAACATAACCCATTAAACTGCTGAAAGGAAATAAAAAAGGAAGAGGTCATTTGATCGATAGTCCCACTATTTGTAAAAAGAGGGTGCCATTTGATCAAAACTTCTGTGATACGTTTTTTCTCCAGGTGATTTCCTTGTGGTACTCAAGGACTGCTGGAGGAATCTGGTCATTAGAGTGTCACTGCCACAGTTCGGGCCTTCAACTATTCAAATAATGTCTATTGACGGTGAAGGAATGGCAGATTGCACAGGCAAGCTCTACATAAAAGCCTGTTGTTCAAGTTGTTCAATATAAAAGCTGATAGAATTAAATTCCGAGTGCAGAAGTACAACGTGAAAAGAAATTCTTTAGATTCAGTTAAATGGCAAAATAAAGTTAATTATAAATACGTAATATGATAGTAAAAAAATCATAGAATGAGAATATTAACAACTATGCAATGCTGAAATAAAACCTCACATTCAATCAAAAGTAAGAAGAGTAAAAAAAGGCTCCAAGAAAAAAAGAGACTCAAGATGATTTCTTTTGGTGGGAGATTTACACTTTAATCTGACCCTGTGTGAGACTGCAAAATGAGAAATGGATGCCTAATGCATGTGGATATTGGGAATCCATCTCTTTCTTGAGCATTAAGCTCTGGGTGGCCCTCATTGAATTCTCCCAGAAACCCCAAGCCGAGAGATCCTGAGCCCCCCTACATAAAAGGGGCCAAAAAGAATTTATGACAATCTGTAATGGGCTCCCGGGTTAGGGGTCAGCAAACAATTGCTCCTTCTCTTTTGCAGGTTGTTTCCTGGTAACATCCTGATTAAGCTGGCAGCTTGAATTATATCCATGACATTCTGTAGTGTGCAATCCATCTGCGCTAAGTCCTCTTCAATGTGGCTGAAGTAGCATAGGCAAAAGCTCTGTCTTTTTTTTTCTTCCCCTATCGTCAGCGTGGGCCTTGAAATAGTCATCATCTTTCTCTTTCCACTTTATTTGTCAATGCTCTTCAAAAAGAGACCTTTAGAGAGGGAGAAAGTGAATTTGTTGTGTGTTGCTGCAGACCTCTCTCTCTCTCTCTGTGTGTATTGTTGCCAGGTTTCATGGCGAGGTCTCCAACCTCACTTTAGATGCTGCTGTTTGTCCGCATGTCGACATCATCAGGAGTGTATTGTTAGCCAGGAGAAAGAGGTCAGCCTCTCTGCACTGATATTGCACTACATGTACAGTACCGTCTCAGGGGTGATTTACCATGCCGAATGGCCTCACCGTTGAGTGATTGGTGTCAGGGGAATCACACCACACTGACACAGGCAGAAAATAAAATGCACAAATGAATGGGAAAATACACTGAGTAATAATAGCACAGGGAGTGCAGGGACTGCAAGAGTAAAACTGGAATATGGGGGAATTTGGAGCTATGTCCAAATGTCCACAGCTAGCACACAAACTATAAAGTACTGCATGTCACTGTGCAATTAGCTAATTAAGACTAGAATTAGATAAAATAAACAAATAAA